>NW_024883035.1:0-146864 GCF_019059575.1 Amphibalanus amphitrite | reverse complement strand
GCCCATATCTGACCCATAACACTTGGTAGCCGACACCCTGGTGCACAACAATTTGGAACTTTTTCAAAATCTAACGTGGAAATTTTTGCAAATCGATTGAAAATAATTTTCGAATCGCCATAGCTCAGCATGGGGTAAACTGTCCGTCACATTACCCGAAACTGTACCCCTATGATTTTTAAATAATTACCCCAGAAGGTGAGGTGCCAGCTCAAAGAACTGACCCTAAAAAAGTGGGCAAATATTACTGAAGATTTTGCGCAAATCGCATTTTTAATTTTTCCCCAGTTAACCCTATGGGAAATGCACGTGCCGATTACCCCAAAACGTGTCAATTATATTTTTTGACCGCCGTACCAGCTGTAGCTCCCCCACACGGGACCAAACGGTGAAAATGGCAAGAAAATCTAACTATCCGTTTTTTGCGGGAGTCAAAATGACCCAAATCGCGGCCGAAACAGCTAAACACCCCATAGAGAGGTAGCTCAGGTTGGGATTTTCAATAGAAAAATCACAATTCTAAAGAATAGTGATTGTTCTTAATTGAAAAGTCCAACCTTCGGATAGGCCCGGGCAGCGCTTGTCGAACAGCTCTGCGCGATCCGAAGGTGGGACTTTAATTGTGAAAAACCGCGCGCCGCCGCAAAACGCAAACACCGCAAAACGCGCAAAAAGCACCGCCCAAAACGCCAACGCAAATGCCGCAAAAAAAAAACACGCCACGCCAAACACGCACGCCAAAAAACGCCCGTCCGCCGCAAACACACACCACCCGCAAAAAAACGCAAACACCGCCGCCGCAAAAAAAAACGCCCGATGCCAACCGCAAAACGCCGCAAAAAAAAAACGGCCGCCCGCCGCTACCGCAAAACGCCGCAAAAAACGGCCGTCCGCCGCTAACCGCAAAACGCCGAAAAAAACGGCCGCCCACCGGCAACCGCAAAACGCTGCAAAAAAAAACGGCCGCCCGCCGGCAACCGCATACCGCAAAAACGCCGCCCGCCTCAAACTGCCGCAAAAAACGGCCGCCGCCGCGAACCGCCGCCCGCCGCCAAACACAAACAACGCAAAAAACGCAAATACCGTCGCAAAAAACGCCCGCCCACCGGCAACCGCAAAACGCTGCAAAAAACGGCCGCCCGCCGCAAACCGCAAAACACCGCAAAAAAACGGCGCCGCCGGCAACCGCAAACCGCAAAACGCCGCCCGCCTCAAACTGCCGCCCGCCGCCAAACACAACCAACGACAACGCAAAAAACGCAATAACCGTCGCAAAAAACGCCCGCCCGCCGCCAACCGCAAAACGCCGCAAAAACGGCCGCCCGCCGCGAAACGCAAACACCACAAAAAAACGGAAAAGTCCCGCCCGCCACCAAACGCAAACCCGCCGCAAAAAACACACGCCGTCCGCAAAACGCAAACACTGACCTATTAAGACAAATATGGCGCCGTGCGGCAAGTGTGGTGCATTTATTTCCGCCGTTTAAGCAGCCACCCTCAATCAAAGCGCATCCTCGGATTTTCCACGAAGTTCTCATCAAAACACGTTTCCACGTGGCACGGCTTTTCAATCGCCCCATATCTGACCCATACCATGTGGTAGCCGTATAAAAATGTCTTATTGTATTGCCCGGCAACGGTCTGTCCCGTCTGTCCTGGCACGTGGCATAATTTTGGAGATAGGTATATCCTGTATGCTATTTGCGTGTAGAATGAATAACAACAAACACAGAATAGCTTGAGATAGCGGGATACGTAGTGAGATGGTTGCGTGCGAAAGTTATTTTTAACAACGTTAGCTGCTAGAAACGTGCTGGGTATCAACAATTATCAAGCGTCAAGAAGTCTCATTATAAAGCGCAATACAAGTCGTACATTTATGATCGTATGAGACGTTCTGCATTGATCTTATAACCACTTTTCAAACAGACAAAATAGAAACTAAAAAAATAATTATGCAGCGAACTGCTATGTGACTTCATTCGAAGTCAGGCAACCATCTCTCCGGGGGCGCCACGAGGAGGCATCCACAGTGTGGCATATCGGCAAACACAGATCTGCTGTAGCAGGTGAATATTATTTACCCTGCCAATGCATTGGCAGCAATAGCCGATATTCCCACTGTCCGCCCCCATAAATTTTGCCTGTGGCAATGCAAGCCACTCCATTCATTATGAATGGTTTACCTTATTGTTCAACATCAAAACGATAATGGGTCAGCTACTCAGGACGAGTCAGCACCACCTAGCCTTACGTAACATACATTGCTTTTTTGCGAATAGTTGATGAATGCGTCTATAGCTTCAATTTAAAATCGGACGTCATTTACCTCAAGAAAAACTTTTAAAAGAATATTACTCAATTAGATAGTGACTACTTCAAATTTGGCGAAAAGTTTGCTGAATGGATATCAATGAGATAGGTCATTAGAACGCTTCTTTGAAGTTTCAGATTTAGACGTTGCAGCCACTAAAAACGGTTATATCGGGGATCAGAACCCAAACGGAGCTAGGAATCTGATGCAACTCGCTTTTGTACCTTTCTTGACGTAATTACACTTAGTTTGCACAATACGTTCGTGGAACTGGTTAAGATAGACTTATTATATTACTGACACGTTTATATCGGGGATCAAAAGCCGAACGTAGATAACAGCCTGATGCAGCTGGTCATTGTACGTGTCTTGACGCAATTAGGATTAGCTTTCAAAAGAAATGGAACTGGTTCAAGTGTACATTTTGCCCAAAGTACAAGATATTGACGTCCCAAAACCTGCCATAACCAACAAATTTAACTAAAGAAGAAATGAGGTACATGCATTCTCAAAAAGACCATGCGAGCACACATGCAGTACATGGAAACACGAATGCATTAAAAAAAAAAAGAATAAAAGGGACTATCCCACCTTCAAAAAAGTCCCGTTTAGGATTCGGAAATGTTACTCATGATATTGTGACGAATTCTGCAAGTTTTTACGCGTTTTCATCGTATACTTTTTGAGATATTGCGACTTTTATATTTCATCGTGACGTCATTTAGATCGGATCTGTGACGTAATGAAGGATTTACTTCATGTCAGTGTGGGGGAAATTTGGCAGCAAATATAGGTATTTGCTCTCAATATGACTCGGCTCATACAATATCAAAGTGTCTCTGATTGGCTTATTCGTAAATCAAGTGATACTTCACTTGACCAGGCGTTCAAAAGGCAAATGGCGTCATCAGATTACCGTTAATGGTTAAGAGACTGGGCCTTGCGCAGGGCTCATTTTCAAATGAAGGGAAACGAATTTCTTCAACACCACGAGGCCGCGGCGGTTGCAACCAAGATAGATAGTGGTTTTCTGGGCCTCGCCGCAAACTTGGCTATCTCAACTCAAACCTAATGTAAATGTGAGATAGTCCCTTTAAGGTGGCATGCAAGCACACATGCAAGACATGGAAGCACGTAAGTTTTTTTTTTTGAGGGTGGCATGCAAGCACGGAAAGTTTTGTTTGTGGAAAATGGCATGTGACTCAGGGCTGCGGAGTCGATGGATTTTCGGCGACTCTGACTCCGACCGACTTTCAAAAACCAACTCCGACCCCCGACTCCGACTCCGCGCAGAACTGTCGACTCCGACCGACTCCAACTCCCGACTCCGACTCCGCAGCACTGCCAGGACTGCGGAGTCGATTGATTTTCGGTGACTCCAACTCCGACTCCAGATCCGGTTTCCAAAATCGACTCCGACTCCGACTCGATCCAGGCGATCTGTCGACTCCGACCGACTCCGACTCCGCAGCCCTGATGTGACTCAGGGCTGCGGAGTCGATGGATTTTCGGCGACTCTGACTCCGACTTTCAAAAACAACTCCGACCCCGACTCCGACTCCGCGCAGAACTGTCGACTCCGACCAACTCCAGCTCCCGACTCCGACTCCGCAGCGCTGCCAGGACTGCGGAGTCGATTGATTTTCGGTGACTCCAACTCCGACTCCTGATCCGGTTTCCAAAATCGACTCCGACTCGACTCCGGGCAGATCTGTCGACTCCGACCGACTCCGACTCCGCAGCCCTGAATTGTGACTCAGGCTGCGGAGTCGATGGATTTTCGGCGACTCTCACTCCGACTCCGACTTTCAAAAACAACTCCGACCCCGACTCCGACTCCGCGCAGAAGTGTCAACTCCGACCGACTCAACTCCCGACTCCGACGCCGCAGCACTGCCAGGACAGCGGAGTCGATTGATTTTCGGTGACTCAAACTCCGACTCCCGGTTTCCAAAATCGACTCCGACTCCGACTCCGCAGCCCTGCGAAGCACACATGCAATCGTACACGCAAGCACATATACATTTTTAAAAAATGAATTTAAGGTGGCAGCAAGCACACATGCAAGACACGCAAGCACGGAAAGTTCTTTTTTTGTTTTTTTTTTTAATGGAAAATGACATGCAAGCACAAATGCAGTCTCTGAGTGTTGGAATTGGAATAGATTGCTTAATGTCGTTTCGTTTTTTTAGCCTACCTAAGGTTCAGTAACCCCTCATTTAATTACGGCGACGGGGTGAGGATAGCAGTCTCTAGGCAGAACTTACGTCACCTTCCCACTATCCGTATACCTACTTCATTCGATCTAACCTAATTACCTAAGGGCCTCGCCTGCAATCTCCGGCGAACCGGAGAGCTGTGACTAGCCGTGACGATTCAAAGATATAATATTCACCCACGCCTGGGCAAGGTTCCGTAAGTTCATACCTTGGAGACTGCTATGGGAGAAGAACAATGAGCGGGGACAGTGCAGCCTCGAGATTTTTCACCTATGTACTTATTTTCAGGCTCTTTACATCCTCCTACCTAGGTATAATAGAATGAACGCCTAGCGACCTAGTACCACTTTTTGACAGCTTCCTACCAGTGACGCGTATTGACCAGCTGGTGCATACACCATGAGCGTTATTAATGGCACCGGACCAGCGTAAAAATGTGCAGTTGTGCACTGCTGATGGGTGTGTAAGGAAAGAAACTCCGGAAGCTCCTACGGTAGAAAGGGCTAAGGGCAGAAAGAAAGAAATACCGGTTGGCCTAGGCCTCCCAGACCCGAATTCAACACCGACCTGTGTGATATTCTGCTTCCAAACACGTAACGTAACCACCTTGTGGAGCCCATTGACACGCGCGTGACATAGTGTCGGTCGTATTCTATCCGATGAAAAGATAGCATTACTGTGCAGGCCTACCAGTTTTGCGACCCCGCTTGGCGGGTCGTCCGCGACTAACTGAAGTGGACGCTGGCCTTTTAGCCCCGGTTGAAGACCGCTTACGCTTGGGAACACTCATCTCTAGCTGTCTGTGTTTGGACTGAGTCAAATAGATGGGCCTGGCGAGTATCAGGCTTTCTTCTGTAGCTAACATTTGTTTATAACCGCTACGACTTCCACCATTGTACATGTCTGCCGGAAGCAGCGAGACATTGCAAAACAATTTCACCTACGTCCTGACATGATGCTGTCTCCACGCCCTGTGTACGTAATCTGCAATCAAATTTTGCTCCCGACCATTCAGCTCCGCCCTCTATCTCTACGTAAAGACGCCACGTTTTGGCGGCATTAATGCGCATTTGGCGCTCAAAAATTTCTGCTTCAATGACGTCATCATTAAGGCCTGAACATTTATTTCCTGCGCGGTAGGCCATTCTGTCTCAGGAATGTACATGTGCTTTGGATGTTTAACGCGCGAAACTACGACAGTCCAAAAGCCCGGATTGCCCACCCATTCCTTTACTTTAACTTCTACCCGAGACAAAGTGGCACCCTGGCCTTTAAAGCCGGTAAACGCGCTGCCCCCTCGAGCGGAAAACCTACGCGAAATTCAGAACAGTTATCTTCAGAAAACAGCGCTGCCCTTTTTGCGAGATGCACGGCCGCGTTTCACTGCACGGATGGGAACAAGATCATCTGCGTCTTTATGCCTAGAACGTTTGACCACCGTTGGCGGTATAGCCAGGAACACGAACGACAAAACTCGGGCAAATGAGGCGCACACTTGGTGTGCGCAAAACTAGCTTAACAGGGTCCGCGGTGGCCACTAGTTCATCCAGACAGTTACCCTCTAAATCATTGCCATTTACTTTAACGATGACGCTTCCCACCGGCACCTGATAAACGTTTTCCCTATCTGAATGGGGCGTGTCGATAGGCTCCACAAGTGTCACACCTTCAACACGTATTTTTCCGCAAAGTCGCGACGGCTAATAGTCACGAGCAATCATCTTCTAGATATAGGGGACCACAAACTCTACCTGAGACCCGTTAAATAGCCCGAAGCTGGGTGCTACATTTTCTAGCAGCATCAGCGGCAGACCCCTACACGCAAAGAGAACCGAAGGCACCGCGCGAAACTCTTTTGCCGATAATTTTGTAATTTCTGAGCCTTCCTGGCTGGCATGTGCTGTGAATTTACGGCCATGACGTGAGCGCTCCTATCTGCAGCAAAATTAACCAGAGCACGAGCATTATCAGATTCTACTGTTGAACGGTTTGCAGCCCACTCACTAAACCAGTGATACCCATGTAACGTTATAGCACATTTCCACGCAGGATCGGCAGACAAATCCTCAGTTGTGGCACAGTTTTCCTTGAGCCACTGAATTTTCTCCGGGGTGGCCTTACCGTATCTCATGGACGGAAGAATCTCCTTAGTAAATTTTGCGGCTACCTCGTCATTTTCAACAGTACGACGCACCTCATTTAAATAAACAGTTTCATAGTCGCCGTCGTACGCGGCGGCGCGAAAACGAGCTACTTCCGCACGTACGCGGTCACTAAGATCAGCGCGGTTTACACCTAGCGTTTTTCTCCACGTTTCATACCCTGGCAAAGTGTCAAGCGCCGGCATTCTGAAAAGTTCACGGAAAGATGCCATACCCAAAATAGAGGCCTCACAGCATGCATTACCGTCGTCCGAGCGCTGACGCAAGCTCCAAATAGGAACATCCCCGATTGGAAAAATTGCGCTGGATCACCGACAAACAGGACACCTATGTGATCCATGTTAACACCTGCCTGACCGAGACGCTGCATTACCCAACGTATCATGCGACGCTGAATCATTGAAAATTCGTCAAAAATTATCAAACCTAGCTCAGTACTAAGGCTATCACAAAGCTGCAAAAAGCGACGGCTATCCTCGGCCAGCGGCTCGTCCCTGTTTGGCCCACGCTGATGGGCGTATAAGCGGTGAATGGTAGTGGCGCCATGCGCCATGTGAAAAGACGCACATCCTGTCGGCGCCGACAATTTAACTACATCCGTCCACTTGCAAAATCATCACCTAACATTTCACTGAGATGATGCACGGCCGAACGCAAAGTAAAGATTTGCCGGCACCGGGATCCTAGCAAGAACGCGCGCAGCCTTCGGCGGCGTTTGCCGCAAGTCTACAATATCCGGTCTGACGGGTGGGACCTGACGCGATGAGCCGCCAGACGCCACTGCTTAACCTGCCTATCGTATGTATCCCACTGGCGACGCGAGCAAGCAAATTCCCTCTGTTGCGTTAAATAGCGCTTTAAAACCGCCGACAGCACGCGCTGACGCCCTGAGAGGGCAGCCAGCGGTGCGTGTGCGACGTCTCCTGTACCGCTAGCGACTAGCCTACGATAATTGCGACGCACTAGGTCGGGATTAACTGGCCTGTCTCCTAGCCAGTCTGCCTGAAAATCAAAACCAGCCGGATTGGCAATGCCGGCCGCGGCCACCCTGGTACGCAATTTGCTTCCCCATCATCCGCCGACCTATCATCCCCCCCGATTACCTAGCATGGCGTCTAGAGCCGTCTGATAAAACGATCGGGCAAACGCGTCGCATTCGCCTCCGGCTCCACTGGTTCATTTTGTTCTAAAACAACTTCATCTTCGGGATCCGGGTCGTCGCTATCCGACGACTCGGACGCACTCGAATCGTCGTTGGCGTCAGACGGGTGAAAGTGATTATAATACCGCCGCACAAAAGCCGGAACGTCTAAGCCTGTTGACAGCAGACGATGGTACCTACAGATCCAATGGATGCACACCTCAGCCGGTGAAGCCTGCTGAGACGGCATCAGGTCCTCTGCGAGCAAGCAGGGTTCACACCAAAGAACAATATCGCGGGCGTATTTCCAGAAGCCCTGCCTGGACGGATTGGCGCTACTTTTACCGTAGTGTGGCGTCAGACGGACGCACACACGTGACCCGCAAACCTGGTGACGCCGACGGCCAATTGTCATTACCTTTTGATCACCTATCTTTTTCTCAGAGACTACAAAAGTATCAAAAAATTGACGCACCGACATAACGCGCTGAAACTCGTCGGCAGCTATGCCGCCATGATGCACATTATCATTTAGACGCGCGTTGAAATGCTCCAGACGGCTAGCAAACACATACTCTCCGGCATCTTCCGCAGAAATTGGCCGCAGAAGGCGAGTACCACTAAAGCCGAAACCGCGCGCGCGAATATTCCTATACAGCAGAGGCAGCTGCCAATTTTTGTGCATTGCCTGAAAGATTGATTGACACCTAGCCGACGAAACTGCATTATACATTCTCATAACTACGCCAGCGTCTATATTTGCGGTGGCGCCGCGCGTCTCCAGAGCCGTAAGAAGAACATCGGCCGGAGTTCGCACGGGAGCAACTGGCTTAAAGCCGTACTTTAGCGCGTATTCTACGTTAGCATCACCTGACCCAATTGCCAACTGCATTGTGAAAGAAAAGGCTACACCATCGTCTGTAGTTACGCTTTCCCAAACGACAGACGGCGGCCGCGCCAGCCACGCCGGCACGACCGCTTTATCGTCTACGTTATTCAAAATGTGCAAGACGGCGAATGGATCATGCCCTCCCATCCACACGTCATTGCACGCCGTTTCACACTGTTTTATACGCCTATCGTGAGAGTCTGACGCAACGACCGATTCAGTCCGAAGACGACGAGGCATCCGCCTTTTTGCACCGAACAACCTCTTTCTTCACTGGTGCCGCGTTAGGATTTACTCTACGTGCTTCCGCGGTGGCTGCCTTGTCGACTTTCAGACGTTTAACTGCACATCCGTCTTTCAGCGACGGTGCTGTACCCCTACCGCTGTGACCCGTGTGGCGAAGTGTACCGTTAATTACGCTCACATACAGCTGGTCAATATAAGCAAAGTCACCGGAGGACATGGCCCTATCGAGCTCGGCGGCCATTCGCGCGCGACAAACGGTTGTTTTCCTATCGTAGGCAAATTCAAATGTGCGCCGACCACCCTTAGTAAAGCCCGCGTTCCAATTTGTGTACATGTTCTCAATGCGCCTAATGTAGGACTGCTGACAAGACTGCCACGCCGCGCGCACCTGTGTCTCGACCGCGCTGCGGGACGTGTCCCGTGCCAGCGTTGGGTCCTCGTTGCGCGCCGCGCGGTCAATCCTTTCAGCCTCAATGCGAAGCTGAACCTGAAGACGATGCAAGAAAGTAGAAAACGATTCACTAATTATATTACGGTGAATGTGAGGATTGGCGTTCGCGCCCCACTCCGCACGCACAATATGGTACGTGGCGGAGTAACGCACGCGCGCCAACGCAAGGGTGTCCATTTCCCCAATGAACGCTGTGACCCACGAAACGATGCCCGGATGCTTAAGGGTGTTGGCAAATCGAGCGTGTAAATACTGCTCGTCACTAAGTGTTTCGCTGGCGGCTGCGCCGTCAGACAGACGATGAATAGCGGGATGGTGGTTATACGGGACGGCCCTAGTTTGCCAAAGATGAACTACGAGCGGAATGTCACCAACCCGCCATGACGGCGGGTCTTCTAGATCACGAATAGCGCCTATCATTTCGTGCTTGTGTGCACGCCAAAATGCATCCGAATCATCCAATTTTGTTTGAAAACAGAGCAGAGAGCGAGCCAGCGTGCGGCACAATTGGGGATCGTCTACTAGCTGCTGTTTTGTGGGGAGACCATCTGGAAAATCGGTCAGATTTAGAGCGACGGTGGCATCGCGATTTGAAGAGTCCCTACTCTTTTGGTTGCTTATTACAAATTGTAGCTCAATATTACCCTCGGATTCTGGCTGCTGGGCTAGCCAGTGCAAATACGTCTGACGCCAAGTCGTTATCGGTTGGCGAATAAGAACAGGCCGCTCCTGAAACGGGTCGGCATCACCAGTTAAAAAGACGTCTGGAAAACAGAGCTGAAAATAGCCGGGCGTCCACTCCGGCAATGGATGCTCGCGGTCGGCCGGAGGCATGCTAATACGGTGCAAGGCTGTCTGTGCCAGTCCTCGCTGACGAATGTCCTCCGGCCGTTCACTTTCGGGTGCGGCAACGCCGCCTACCGCCACGCCGCTGGCTCCGCCCTCGTCATTACCAAATTCACGGCTTAGAATTTCGAGTTCCTCGCAGCACATCAGCAGAAGCGTAGAACCGCGAGGAACAGTGCCTGCCGCCTCGTCTTCGACGGACGGCGCTAACAACCAGTGACGCTCCACCGCGCACTGAACTACGTGTCGTATCGTTACGTTAACATCGTCATCGTCTTCCGACCCGTCGTCCCGTGACTCCCTGACAGCATTGCGAATTTCATCCCAAAGATTTTTCAAGCAAGTCTCGCTCGTGTCCGCGCCCTCACCCCCGTGCTCCAGTGAGTAGCTGGTGCGGAGTATGTCCGCCATCGGAAAGCCCGACTCTAGCCAGTTAACAAACTGATTAAAATGTAAAACTTTATTGACGCGCGCGTGGACCTCATCTACGTTAAGCACGCGCAGACCGTGTGGCTGGCAGGGACGGTTGCGTTCGGGAAGGCGACTCTGAAGCTCCCGCAAATTTTCATTGGAAAATGGCACCCACTGCTCGGCCACGAAGCGATAGAACGGCCGCGTGTTTCGCGGATTGTACTTGCACGGCATTAGCCTTTCCATGAGGTGCCTAGCTTTTAGAATTGTCTCCATGTTAACCATAGCCTCGCAATGGGTGCCGTCACGCCTGTTTTGTTGAACGACAATGAACGGCAGCTGGGCAAAATCGTACCAAGGCAGACGCGCGGCTTGGACGGGACGCTTCATGGGATAGCAAATTGATCCGTGCTTTGTGAAAGGTACGTTATTCGCCCTGGATCTGAGCACGGCAACAGTAAGATGAACGGGGCGCAGAATCATGGTTTCCGCACGGGTCCACGAATTAACAAAGAGACGGTACTCATCATCACCATAAACGTCAGTAGACATTAAATTTCGTGCAGAATAGGGGCAAATGTGAGTACGGGGACCATTTAGCTCCTCAGAATCCTGACTATCGCCGGCAACGTCTGCCATATCGGCAGACGCACCGGCCTGTGAAGACGGCAGCGACTGGTCCGTGTCGGACACAAGTGGTCGCGGCACGATATTATTCAAAGGGTCAATTTGGAATGAGGGGGAGCACGTTACGCAGACGCCTAAGGCTTCGCGGTCGGTTAAAACGGTGCCGTTGGCACCGAAGAATTCCGGATCTAACCTAACCGTACACTTGTTATCTCTACGCAAAATTTCTGAATTTGACAGCGCGTCGTCTACGATACCTCCCGGCACGAGCTGGACCATGTTGCCGCGTTCCGGGACACGAACTACCCAGCCCGGATGCGGCAGCCCTGGCGTTTGTTTTTTACAAATGATACAACGAACTTGACGAAGCGAATCATACACGGCATGCAGGTCTCTGAGCACCTGCAAAGAGCCTACGGTTAACTCTACCGACGGATCCTCGTGGTCAATGCCGTCCCCAATAGGATCGTGCCAAGCCTGACAACACTTGGCCTCGCGCGGAGTGGCCACCGTGAAGCGAGCGGCCGTGAAAGGTAAGTTCCGCATTGCCTGAAAACGTTTACGGCGCGACATTAAACCTACAGTTACTTTACCTACCGGTGAGGTCCGCGTCACGAGCGAGCCGCGGTCACGCCACACGACGGATCCCGAATCCCCGCGATGGCAGTAGGAGCCCATAATTTGATTTTCCTCCTTACAATCCCCAGAGTCCAGTACCCGCAATGTCTGTAGCCGGATGACGGCCGGCGGCAAATGGTCACCGAGCTCGCTGACAGCTAACGCTACCCATGTTGAGGGTTTCTCTTGGCGGCTGCACTGCGCAATGTCTATGGCTGTGCCGCAGGTAGTACCTACCAGACGGTCACAAGTGAACTTTATGGTTTGTTTCCCACCGGCGTAGGTGTAAGAGCCTAACGGATATTTGGCGGCAGCTCTGCCGTCTATCACGCGAAGTTTATCACATTCACAGCAGCGACGAATGAAAAAGGTTGGGAATTCACGGCCTACATCGTCGCTGCTGACGTCTGCGGTCTGCTGCGAACCGGCGAGCGGCGGACGGTTGCGACCGCCGCCCGGCGCACTAGCCTGATGTGAAGTAAATTTAAGGTCATAACCTATGCGAGTTGTGTAGGCCCTATCTTCATGACATTGGGGACCCGCAAAAGTTTCAAAGAGGTGTGTATAACGGGCATGATTTTTCCTAATTTTTTCATGAACTTGCCTGATTAGCTGCTCAAAGTGTTGCTCGGACACTGTGTCCGTCTGAGGATTGGCCTGAAATTGCTCCCATCCGTCCCGTCCGTACATATTAGAAAATTCTTCCTGGAGTGTAGTCTTTCTATAATACATATACCACCCCCTACCGTAATAATAAAGCTTAAGCAAGTTGTACGCATCCTCCCAGCGTTGTGGCCCTCTGTGCGGTTCTAGACCCTCCTGCTCTACATAGCGAGCGTGTACTGAATAGTAACGGTTAACTTCACCAAGAATTTTCATGAAAAGATATTCACTGTCAAGGACGTCTGCCACTGAGTGGCCAGACTTCTTTGCGAAATCTTTAAACCTCAACCAGGAATAAAACCTAAAGTTAACAAGACTTCCCCGAGACGGATCACAAAAGCCCCGCTTACAAAGATTGCGCCAAATGGTCCGGCGCCGCTCTCCTATCTCCCCGGTTAGATAAGTGATAACCACCTTCGTACTATCCCTGTACGCCCAGGGACCGTTAAGATCGGATGTTGCGCCTAAAAGGTCAGTCTGAACGGATTCTATAACTATATCACTATTGCTGCGCTCTTCCAGCTCTTCGAGCATGGCGCGCGTCAAAAATGAAACTCTGTTCAAGTCTGAGGGGTTAGTTAGCCTATATGACACAGGACGATTTGTATCTGGTTCGCTGTGCACTGGTGATGCACTTTCCCTGTCGGACCCTATCTCAGGGGGTGTCTGACATGCATTGGTATCTAATCCCGCATCCTCCGCGAATGTGTCTGCGAGTGTATCACTGGCAGCGGTCATCTCTTCATTGGGAGCGCTGCCAGTCGAGGGACGCCCCGTTCGCCACCCACGATTCCTTCCCTTACCCCTCCCACGTCGAACCCTGTCAGATGAGGCCGATGGCTCAGAAGCCGGGGAGCGAATCGTTGAAAGGCTAACGTTCAAATCATTGGGACTCACACTACGCGACGGCGCCCGCTTTGTCGGCTGCCTACCTTTCTTTCCCCTGCCACGAACCCCGAAAACTCCACGGGCCCTTCCCCTAACCGGAGGCCCACCTACAGCCCTTGCTTCTGGCTGAACCACTATTGCCCGCGGGGGGAACTGTATCTGCGCGGCGCCGTCTTCAAGAATATCTACAGTTACAGCACGATTGGGAGAAAGTCCGCTTTGTTCAGCCCTCCCACCCTTGCCACGGCCACGCTTAACCCTACCAACCTCCACCCACGGCGCGTCAGCCGGCTTCTGAGCCTCGGAGCCGACAACGGTGCTAGCTTCTGGCTCTTTTGCTGTAACCAGGGGGGACTGTGCACTATGTGCAGACGGCAGTGTCGGCACTGAGCTCGACACTTGGACGTCAATTTTTTCGGGGACCTCTACATATGTGGTGGACATTACGGGGGAAGATACGACAGGCTCAGATGGAGCCGGGACCGCCTGATTGATGCCTACACTACCTATCACGAGATCGAACGCCTCCTTATGGGAGGCGAACGTCCTTTTCCCCCTACCCCGCATCGTTTTAACTGTCTTTGCGCGTTTGGAACGGCGCGAGGTAGACACTGGAGGGATCTTGCCGCTTTCAGTGGAGGGTTTCTCGACCTGCGCTTCGCGGGCCGCCTGAGATGGCTGAGGGGATGGTGACCTCGGCGGCACAGCATAGAGGTCATAGTGACCTCCGTCGATTACCCCCGTGTACCGCACGTGAATTTCGGGGTGGTCCGGGTTCCCATGGCGCTGCATAACCTGCCCATTGCGCCAGACAACGATCCGGCGCCTCACAACTGCAGCCGCCGCGGTCAGCTCTGGCTCGGCGCCCCACTCTGCCCTAGGCACCACCCTCCTGTTCAAGTACTCCCCAAAGTCTCCCACGATGAAGCCCTCAAAGTCGGCGCGGTTAGCCCACATGTAAGTAACCACCATGAAACGCAACATCTCCGCGTCGATGACCCCACCTCCGACGCCGCGCGAGATAGCATGGAACATACAGTCCCCATCCATGGGCATGTTGATGATGTTTAGGTTCTGGGGACCACTTCCCGTTTTGACTACCTCCGCATAGGTGTTGAGCGCCATTTTCTTTGCTTTTTATGGAAATACAACTAGAACAAAAAGCCAACTGGCTAACTGATCTGCGAACAAGTGCAAATCCAAGCGAGAAAAGGTTTGGAAAAAACAAGGTGCGTGCAGAAAGGAACTAGAAACTGGCGCAACAGGCGCAACAACAAGAGGAAGTTTGCAGAGTGGCGTCTGGTGGTGAGCCTCTCAGCACTGCTCGGCAGATAGGACAGGACAGGCCTGGAAAAGGAAACATCCCATCAGGTGTTAGGACCGCTGATAGATGCATCCTCGTGGGGTGCTATCCGTGAAAGGAGAGGTGGGGCACTTGCCGTGAGTTTTAGACACAACTGCAAGAAGTATTAGTCGAAAAGTGACCGTGTTGCGCACAAAATGCATACACAATACACATGAATAGACCTCTGTCAAGCAGCGTTATGATTTGCAGTGTCCTTGGACGGTGACAAGAACTAACTGCTAGTATGAATCAGTATGCTGACTGACAAACATTTGCTAACAAAACGAGTAATTCAGCGAGTATTACAAATCAGTTATCAGTATCAGAAAAATCTCATATACCGTAAAATGGGGTGTTAAGGGACAGTGGGGTGATAACTGATAAGGAACAGTTGCGTGGGAAAAACTTTGAGTCATGTTAGGTTCCTAATTTGAGAAGGTTAAATAAAAACTTGAGTGTGGTAGTTGACACTGTTTTGTTCTTGACTATAGGACAAAACAGCAATGTTTTTCATGCAAGTGATTTGGTTCAAAAATGGTTATGAAAATAATGCTACATTTTCAAAAATTGAGACATCTCCAAAACTCTGTGTGTACCACATAAACTAGTAGGTGTACAGGTAAAATGAATGCATAGGTGTATTGTCACATGTAATGCACATGTTTTCTGAAAAACTTATACAAATCCACCCATTCATCATCCTCTTCCTCTTTTCCGGACACATGCATATTTTGAGGTGGATGTGGGGTGCTAAGGGACAGGGAAGAAAAAAAAATTCTAAATATAATTTCATAAAGTTTTCTTTCAGTAGGCATGGAAAACACCAAATTCCGCATAAAATGCTGGCAAGTTCATGCTTTCATCTCTAACACATCTTAAGTTATATGTATAACAAAACACCTCAAAACTCCCTTAACACTCTTTTACAATGATGGGTCAATGAAGACTGATGTAGGTAAATGTGATGTCATCATAAAAATGCCCAAACAAAGAGGGCAACATAATGACAAGTGACTAGCTTCAAAATGGGTTTTTGTTGATGACAGAAGGGTACTTTTTGGTTTTGTTTACCTTATAATTAGCACATGCAAAACATTTCAATAAATAGATGGTGTGCCCATTCACACTCCAACTGTAGGAATTTGATGACCATTTCTTGGAATAATATAGGTGTCCCTTATCCTTAACACCCCACATTGGGGTGCTAAGGGACAGTAATGAAAAATAAGAAAAATAATATGCATGTATATATTTTTAAAACTTTAATGTAGCAGGCATGTAAAGCACCAAATTCCACATAAAATGCTGACAAGTTGATGCTTCTATCCCCAACCCTTCTGGAGTTATATAACAAAACACCTCAAAACTGTCCCTTAACACCCCATTTTACGGTAATAGGGGAACAGTTCAAGTCTGCACGAACTGACAACAGTTTTTGGTGATTTCCACCTCTGCACCCTTCAAAAAAAAACTGAAGGAAATTGACGAAACAAAAACATGAACATAAGAGAACACATTCTTTAAAGCTTGAAAAGTGAGAGCACACATCAATACTTGTGATACTTTTCACAAAACATTTATAAGCTTCACCCAACCACACATCAAGTCAGGTAAGGTTATGTTATGTTAGGTAAGGTTGGGTCAGGTTAGATTAGATTTTGTATTTTCTGCTTGTATGTACCTAGTGTATCTGATATAGTTAGCAATAAAAACTGCATGAAGTTTTCTGGGTTGAAATATCATGCATTGTTACAATATGGTATGGGTTTTACTTAATTTTGAGCCTAGGGTGCAAAAGTGCAGTTTCACCACTACCTTTTTGTGTTTTGCTTCAAAACTTTGTTACTTTTGCAGCAGCAGAAATAAGGTATACACAATGCAAATTTACCATTAGTTGTTTGAGCCTACTTACCTACAGCCTACTTTCTACAACCTAAAACCTATGGCATTAGTAGAGCAGACATCATACAAAAGGCTATGAAAAGCTATTTAACAAATTTCAGCATATAGACCAAAGTCTGTAACAGTCGTCAGTCAGGCAGGCGTAGCACAAGCTGCCATATGCGAAACCATGGATTAGGAATACTTCATCTATGGCGACACCATAGGTTGAAGGTTGTAGGTCAGCTTAGGTAAGGTTCGGTTAATTTGTTTTGGTTTGGTTAGAAAGACATTCCTGCACATATGGCAGCTTGTGCTACGTCTAACCTAGTGATACCCCCAAGTCTCAGTCTAGAGACCTAGATGTAGACTTTCAGCTGTGACTCGAGTGGCAACCCATCGTGGCGTCTGCTCTACCAATTGCCAACCTACAACCTACGGTGTTTCATGTCAGCTCGTGCCATTAGTAATCATAAAGCAGGCGTCACACTTCTTTTTGCAACCAAGGTGAGGCTACCCAGATGTGCTTTCTAAACAAACCAAACCTAACCTAACCTACAGCCTAAACCTACCACCTAAAACTAAAAAAATATCACCTAACCTACAGCGCCTCTCCTTGGTTGCAGAAACAAGTGTGACGCCTACTTTACTACAACCGTGCCGCCTGCGTTAGTTACCTACTGCTACCTACCAAAGACTGGAGCCTAGCACTTTCATCACCTACTATAAGAATAGTTGCCCTAAATGCTTTACAAAAACTGACTACTGAGGCTAGCAATTTTTCACAAACATGGCAGCACCTGAGACACCTGCTTTAGGAATACCTATCTACCTTAAATGCTTTATCTCAGCATTTTACAGCAACATCCAGCATATAGTTCAACAAATCGGGTTGTGGTATTAACTGGATTATTTGCCAGCTTGCGCCGTACAATGGCACTAGCAGAACTTGTTGCATATCAATGCTAGATATAAAAGAATAAATATCCACCCAACAATTTCAGTTTTTAAGCCATTTTTAATGTTTATGTCCATCATACCTTGCTATATCGCACGTCGCCAGCTGGCTAGCCAGCTCACGCAATCCATATATTACCAAAGCCCAATGGAAATGTTTCAGTTTTAATACACCTAGCAACACCTGTGACAAGAACTCCATAAATGCTTTATCTCAGCATTTTACATCAACATCCAGCACGTACCTAGTCCAACAGACCAGGAAAAATAAGTGCTTCCATTTTAAACGCGTTATATGCGTCGCAATTGCCGCATCATAACCTTTTAGCCTGAAATAACTTCACTTTGGGAGAAAAGCGGGAAACAACATTATCCATGTTATGCGCAACCAATTCAAGAAATCCTGGCGGTAAAGATACACTGCATAGTAGCAAATTTCCACTTAAATAACTATCCGGAAAAAACGTCGACCACCTACCTTCGAGCTCAAGCAAAGCAGGCCGTTGGCCGTTAGAATTGGCGGGGAAGTGGATATTCAAATTTTTGGTAGCAAAAAAAGACCGTCAGAGCCTTATTTACTTGTACATATTCTTTGAATTTATCGTTTTTTGAATATTCAAGGCAAAAAAGCATGAAACATCTGTCATATTTAAAAAAAAAAATATACAAACCCCTTAAATTAGGTTATTATTTAAGTCTTTGATGAAATTACATGAGCTGCAACCTGGCGCATACGTTACAATAATGACCCATTGTAAACATTTTGACGGGTGCATATTTTTTTAATCCCTCTACAAAATGACAAACAAGTTCTCTGCTGGGCCACTCCCCGGGCGTGTTTAAAAAGCAGACGAGATTAGCAAACATGACAATGCTCCGAAACTACTGAACCGATGTCAATGACACCTTCACCATTCGACGCCACGTGCTCCGAAACGACGCCCATATTGATGACATGGACGTAGCCAAGGGGGGGGGGGCAGTGGCGGCGGAAGGTAATTTTGGACGGGTGGCAAAGTTTTCTCAAGGGGCCCCTCTGGAAGTTTGGGCCCCCTTTCATTTTTTAGAGTGATATTGTATCGAGCCCCACGAGGCGGCGTTCGAAAGGTCTCTATGAGACCTTCCCAAAGCACTCTTAACACGCGCACTGCAGCGGGTCTGAGCCGAACACGAACTGCAGGGGGGGGGGGGTTAAAACAACCCCCCTGAGATCTCAAAAACGGCGCAACGTAGCGACAAGCGGTAAACGGCGTTGGATAGGTTGAGATGAGATCTACAAGAAATACTAAGATCATTTTTGGGTCAGGTCAAAAACGAGGTCACCAGAGGTCACCGAAGACAAAATGTTACGATTTTCACAACAGGAATTTCGCGGTAGTTTTTCTTGAATAACTTGTCTTGCACACAAGACAGAGGATCGATTCGAACGCCATCGTTCTTAGCTCGTCAAGGCGCATCGAATGATATATGATATGACCTCGAAAGGTCAAGTTGAAAAATTGACCTCAGGTCAAGGTCATGACCTGACCGAAATAGGTCATGTTGCATATCATTCGATCCGCATTGACGAGAAAAACACGATAAACGTCGAACGGAGTCTCTATCTCTATTCAATCTCAAGTTATTGAAGAAAAACCGCTGGTGACCTCAGGTGACCTAAGAAGATGACCTGGAGATCACCTTCCAAAGATCATAAGTGATATGTTTCGGTGAAATCACCAACAGGGACCTGTAATACTATGATCCTGAGCGTATTGAAGTCATAGGATGGCATTCAGAGTAAGTTGAAATTTCTCCCATTGACTTATAATGGGCCGGTCGCAAAAATAACCTGACCTTAGGTCATCGATATAAAAATTCCGAGATATACAAGTTGTAGCTCGTGATGACTTTACTATTTCCTGTGGGTTTCAAGATCATATCTCAACAACTGTGGGCTTGGTGGGATTGCAAACTTCGAAATTTACGTTTCGAGGTAGGGTCACTTGACCTGACCTGGTGACCTGACCATAGGTCACCTGGGGTCAAAATTTTTACTCAAGGTGTGCAAAAGTTGGGAGAACAGGTATGCAAAATTTGGCGGCGCTACGCGCCGCCGTTTTCTCGCGATTTGCGAAAAACCACAGGGGGGGTTGAAAACAACCCCCCCCTGCAGTGCGCGTGTTAAGATTTTAAGATTGAGGTCAACTTTCGGGTCAAGATTAGGTCAAAGGTCAAATTCTGGGGTTTTGCATGATTAATCTTACGGACAGTGTAATCGATAGCTGCTGCTCGAAACTCACCAATAATGATCTCAAAGACCTAGTGAAGGTACCATGTGCGTATAGAGGTCATACTAAGTACGGGTCAAGGTCAGGTCAGGTCACGAAAGGTCACGGTTTTCACTTTCTGCTACATGGGCGTGCGACACAAAAATCAATTTTTCAACTTTTTATTTTTGACATAAAAAATGTACTTTTCTATACGACCTTTGTCCCAGAGCTCTAGTGGTGCCATTTGTTTTCACATGCGATGTTCAGAAGTGCCTCTAATTCCCGAAAATGCTTATGACGTCACCATCCCTACCATGTTGCAGCTATTTTTTACAATTTGGGGTCAAAAATCAAGATAGAAAGTTGAAATTTGGGACATCTAATGTTCTAATAGAGCTCTATAACATATATTCCGCTTTTTTGGAAATTCTCAAAATTTTTGATTTCATTAGCTGTTTTCCAAAAAATAAAGTTTTTGGAATATTTAGGGGTGAAAAACGCATGTCATGGAAAATCCGAGATACCTATTTTAAAACTCGTTGAGCTGCGTCTATTCATGTCCCTAATTTACAATTTGATTAAAACCTTGATTTTTGGCTATTTTTAAACATTTACCACCTTTTGAGTGGAAACGCCATGTAGTTACATCCAAGGCCATCTATAGAGTTACATCGCTAAATTCGATATATCTAAAAAAGTTGTAGAAAAAAAATCTTAAAAATTACACAAGAGACGTCAAATTGATGGAGGAGAAGGTATGCCAAGTTTCAGGTTGATAGTGTAAGCGGTTCATGAGTTATTCAAGAAAAACGGAGGGGGGGGAGTTGAATCCGACCCCCCCCCAGGCGGTCGCGGGTTAATAAGCGTGAATGCAAGGGACCCTCGGAAATCAGCCCGGGCATCGCCTGACTGCCGGCCGGCCGACCGATCCCGGCTGCTAGAAGCGGAGGCTAGTCACGGGTTTGCCCGGATGTGTATGAGCGGGGCAGCGCCCCATTTTCATGCCAATTCGCGTATTTATTTAGGCACATCGACATGAAAAGTCATTACAATGATACGTGGCGAGATCACAGACCAGAGACTGAAAGTTTTTTCTTCTCACTTGTATTCCACAAACTACAAAGACACAATTTTCAGGCGGCATGCTCACTTTCCTAGTAACAGTCGTAACAGATATTCAGGAAGACCGTACCAGGGCATACGGCGGCCCCGATCACCAACCTTTCGCTGTCCCGTCCCTGTCCCGCCGCTGTCACGGCGGCGAGCGAGGGACCCACGGCGACTGCGCACCTTACCGACAAAGCAGCACTGTCACAACGAAGAAGCCCTCAAAGGGCCCTAAGATCTGAGGGCCCTTTGAGGCCTTCTGAGAGCCATTTAATGCCAGGCGAGAGCCCTTTGAGGTCCTCTGAGGGCCATTTGACGTCAGCTGAGGGTGCTTTGGCCCTAGCTGATGGCCCTTTAAGCCTTCTGACCGCCATTTGACGCCAGCTGAGGGCCATTTGATGTCCGCTGAGGGTCCTCTGACACCTGCTGGGGGCCCTCTGACACCAACTAAGAGTCCTTTGAGGCCTTCGTAGGGCCGTTTGACGTCAGCTGAGGGTGCTTTGGCCCTAGCTGATGGCCCTTTAAAGGTAGTGTGCCAGCTTTCTTGGACCGTATGGAGTTAATGGCCCAGATAAGGAGAACCGGATTTTTAGAACTTATCCATACCTTCAAAACTCATGGAAACGTCTTAAATTCTTCAAATTTTGAGTACCCCAGTGCGAAATTCGCCCCGACGGGTTGTCGGTCGTACCCCAACCACATTTCACACCACTATGAACAATAAATGCACACACTGAAATCGCTATTACCGATATGCTCATCCAATCAAGTTTCGATAAACCCGTTCATCATCATCTCCTGCGGTTTCGAACAAGCCTGTTAGGTGGCTTCTGATGCTCGTCGAGGTCGGAATTTCCAAATACGCGTGGTGCGTCGGGCCGCGCGCTCTGACTTCGGCCAAGAAAAATGCGTCAGCTGATCATTGTCATTTCTGCCACTTGCGTGTGGTGAAATGGGGTCATAACTTATAAGACGGCTTTTTCATATCAATTATTTTACATAAAATCATATTTCAAACCATAAATAATGTTCGACAGCCAAATAAAAGAAACAATTGAAGATATTTGCTGCACCAGAGATTACGTGCAGATTTGGTCAAATAAGGTGCACTCGCCGGATAGCCCGTCGTGAAAACGGCTAATGCCAAGTTGACCTTTTGAGGTTACCCAGGTGCAGGTCACTTGAGGTCATCATCATCGAAACGGCTGACAAAATCGTATCCCCTAATTCGAATGGTGTTTCGTTCATCCCGATCGGTCCAGTGGTTCCTGAGTTATAGAATGCTGCAAGGGTGGCGGTCGAATAGTGTTGCCCCTATTTGGCAAAGTTGTGGACTGGTGCGTTTTGCGGCATAAATGGCGCACTGTTACAATTGTGGCGCATTGCGGCAAGGGCAGTCCTTTGTATGTGTTGTGCATCCGTCCCCAAAATTGAATCCAAATCGGATCATGTTTGACAAAGTTACAAACATTTTGCGATTTCGGGCGATTATGGCGCATAATGACAAATGTGGCGCGGTGCATCAAACGCGGCTCAGTTGTCATTGACGCTTAACAATGCAGCCACCCACCAAATTTGAACCCAATCGGACCATATTTGAGAAAGTTATGGACATTTGAATATTTCACGATAAAATATCTCCGCAAAGGAGGAGCCCAGCTGAACACGTGTGCCACGTGACCACCGGTGGTACAAGCAGGACTTGTCCCCTCACCGATTGTGCCCTTTCAGGCTTCCTGACTGGTGCTGTTTTCGTGCTATAAGGCCACAAGTCGGCAAACACACGATAATCTGGGAGGTGCGTGAC
The DNA here is from genome assembly GCF_019059575.1 of Amphibalanus amphitrite. Classification (NCBI taxonomy): domain Eukaryota; kingdom Metazoa; phylum Arthropoda; class Thecostraca; order Balanomorpha; family Balanidae; genus Amphibalanus; species Amphibalanus amphitrite. Next base: position 124,040 of record NW_024883035.1, on the reverse strand, counting down.
TCAAACACGTGGCCACGTGGCACGTGCCGGACCTCTGACAGCTTCACCGTTCACGCCACGTGATGACCCATCGACGTGGCCATTAGCATGTAAAAGATGACCCCGGCCGGTGTCATCGTCACTGAACAGTGGACGGCTAAACTTGAAAAACGGGAAAATTTAGGGAAATTTCACCTTTCTAATATATAATTTCCCTAGAATTTTAAATTTTTCGTTTTACAAAAAATCCGAGATAGCAGTTTTTTAGCGCCGTTCATTCTGTGTCTACACCCGTTTTCAGATCGACTCTATCATAAAAACTGACGGCCTGACGGCTATTTCCCCCATTCCTTGCATTTCACAATGTTGGTGTATTTAAGAACAAAAATTGACCCCGTGCCACGGCACGTGCAATAGCACGTGCGCCACGTGACCACTGGTGCGACAAGCTGGACTCATCTGCTCACCGGCTGCATTGATTTGGTGTCGCTAGATGAAGTCGTTTCCGCGCCATAGGACCCCCAGTTGGACAATGTCGGATTTTCCCGGAGGTTACCCCATCAAACACGTTTGCACGTGGCACGTGCTTTTCAATCGCCCCATATCTGACCCATACCATGTGGTAGCCGACACCCCGGGGCACAACATATTGGAACATTTTCAAAATCTAACGTGGAAATTTTTTGCAAAATCGATTTGAAAATAATTTTTCGAAATCGCCATAGGCTCAACATGGGGTAACTGTCCGTCACGATTACCCGAAACTGTACCCTATGATTTTTAAATAATTACCCCCAGAAGGTGAGGTGCCAGCCCAAGAACTGACCCTAAAAAAGTGGACAAATATTACTGAACAGATTTTGCGCAAATCGCATTTTTAATTTTTCCCCATGTTAACCCTATGGGAAAATGCACGTGCCGATTACCCCAAAACGGGTTAATTATATTTCAAGCGACCGGTACCAGCCGGTAGCTCCCCCACACGGGACCAAACGCTGAAAATGGCAAGAAAATCTACCGAGCCGTTTCGGCGGCGATCAAAATGACCCAAATCGCGGCAGAAACGCTAAACACCCCCCTAGAGAGGTAGCTCAGGTTGGGATTTTCAATAGAAAATCACAATTCTAAAGAATAGTGATTGTTCTTAATTGAAAAGTCCCAACCTTCGGATACCAAAAATTAGTGATTGTTCTTAATTGAAAAGTCCCAACCTTCGGATAGGCCCGGGCAGCGCTTGTCGAACAGCACTGCGGATCCGAAGGTTGGGACTTTAATTGTGAAAAACCGCCCGCCCGCCGCCAAACGCAAACACCGCAAAACGCGCAAAACGCACGCCTAAAACGCCAACGCAAACTTCGCAAAAAAAAACAATCGCCCGCCCGCCGAAAACCGCAGAAAAAAACGCACAAAATGCCGCAAAAAACGCGCGTCCGCCGCAAAACGCAAACACCGAAAAAACGCAAACACCGCCGCCGCAAAAAAAACGCCCGCATCACCCGCCGCCAACCGCGAAATGCCGCAAAAAAACGGCCGCACGCCGCGAACCGCAAAACGCCGCAAAAACGGCCACACGCCGCAAACCGCAAAACGCCGCAAAAAACGGCCGCCCGCCGCAAACCGCAAAACGCCGCAAAAAACGGCCGCCCGCCGCAAACCGCCACTAAAACGGCCGCCCGCCGCCAAACGCAAACAGCAAAAACACCCGCATCGCCTGCCCGCCCGCCGCCAAACACAAAAACCGCAAACACCGCCGCAAAAAACTTCGCAACGCACGCACGCCCGCCGCCAACCGCAAAACACCGCAAAAAACGGCCGCCCGCCGCCAAACACAAACACCGCCAAAAACGCAAAAACGGCCGCCCGCCGTCAAACGCAAACCCCGAAAAAACGCAAACACCGCCGCAAAAAACGCCCGCCGTAGGCAAAACGCTAACACTGACGCATTAAGACAAATATGGCGCCCTGCGGCATATGTGGTGCATTCATGTCTGCCGTGTAAGCAGCCATCCCTTAATTACAGCGCATCCTAATCGTCCAATGTTCGACAAAGTTGCGCAAATTCTGCGCTTTGCGGCAAAAATGGCGCTTTGAGACAAACGTGGCGCACTGCAACAAACATGGCGCATTCGTTCATGTCGCTTAACAATTCATCCACCCAACAAATTCTAGCCCAATCGGACTTAAACTGAAAAAGTTATGTACATTTGAATATTTCACATAAAATATCTCCGCAACGGAGGTGCCCAGATTTGCACGTGTGCCACGTGACCACCGGTGGTGCAAGCAGGACTTGTCCCCTCACTGATTGCACCATTTCAGTGTTCCTGGCTTGTGCTGTTTTCGTGCTATAGGGCCGCAAATCGGCAAACACACGATGATCTGGGAGGTACGCGACTAAAACACGTGGCCACGTGACACGTGCCGGACCTTTGATAGCCTCACCGTTCACGCCACGCGATGACCCATCGACGTGGCCATCAGCATATAAAAGATGACCCCGGCCGCTGTCACCGTCACTGAACAGTGGACGGCTAAACTGGAAAAACGTCAAAATTTAGGGAAATTTCATCTTTCGAATATATAATTTCCCCAGAATTTTAAATTTTCCATTTTTCGAAAAATCCGAGATAGCAGTTTCTTAGCCCACTTCATTCTATGTCTATACCCGTTTTCAGATCGACCCTATCATAAAAACTGACGGCCTGATGGCTATTTCCCCCATTCCTTGCATTTTACAATGTTCGGGTATGTAAGCACAAAAATTGACCCCGTGCCACGGCACGTGCAATAGCACGTGCGTCACGTGACCACTAGTGCGACAAGCTGGACTCATCTGCTCACCGGCTGCGTTGATTTGGTGTCGCTAGGTGGGGTGGTTTCCACGCCATAGGACCCCAAGTTGGCCAATGTCGGATTTTCCCGGAGATTACCCCATCAAACACGTTTGCACGTGGCACGTGCTTTTCAATCGCCCCATATCTGACCCATACCACGTGGTAGCCGACACCCCGGGGCACAACATATTGGAACATTTTCAAAATCTAACGTGGAAATTTTTGGCAAAATCGATTTGAAAATAATTTTTCGAAATTGCCATAGGCTCAACATGGGGTAACTGTCGGCATCGGTTACCCGAAATTTTGTCATTTATATTTTAAATAATTACCCCCAGAAGGTGAGGTGCCAGCCCAAGAACTGACCCTAAAAACGTGGACAAATATTACTGAACAGATTTTGCGCAAATCGCATTTTCAATTTTTCCCCATGTTAACCCTATGGGAAAATGCACGTGCCGATTACCCCAAAACGGGTTAATTATATTTCAAGCGACTGGTACCAGCCGGTAGCTCCCCCATAGGGGACCAAACGCTGAAAATGGCAAAAAAATCTAACGAGCCGTTTTCGAGGGTATCAAGATGTCCTAAATCGCGGCAGAAACGCTAAACACCCCCCTAGAGAGGTAGCTCAGGTTGGGATTTTCAATAGAAAATCACAATTCTAAAGAATAGTGATTGTCTAATTGAAAAGTCCCAACCTTCGGATACGGGGCTGTAATGATTGGAGCAACTTCAGAAGTCAGAGTGATTCACAGGAAATCCGGACGAGTTCTACAAAGGTGATCCACAAGTGACTGCAGGACGAGCATTTATGCTCGTTGGTTAATCCTTGGGATGTCCTTGGTAATGTTGATCTCAATCGTTTTGATACGGGAAATTAGCCAGGCCATTTGAATCATTTGAGATTTTGCGCAGGGTGGCATACGAATCCTCCTTCTGACCTGATCTGATATCTCTTATTCGCTAAGAGACCAATCACGCTTGTCACGGTACTCTTCTGAACATCCGCGAACGATTCTCTCGCAAAACCACTAATGGCCATCACTTAACACGACAATTTCCATTTCAGTCGCGTTCTGTATTCATCACATCTGGGGCGATCTTTCGGTTAAAAGTGTTCAAGGCCTGACTGACCCTTCCAATCAAACCACTTCGGATCTTATCAAAGCTGGAGGGTCCCCGGGAGGCTGTGCTCACTCTTCTGGCCTATTGCCGTCACTTTAGGAGATTGACCTTCGGCTCATTTTCAGCGCGTCATTCATTCGTACTGGTGCGGGTTACGGCAAGGTATATGGTAAAGTGAGATACGGTAATTCGTTTGTTTTGGGTTCCCCTCGATACTGACTTTATAACGCAAGTTGTCCCCCTGCAGATAGACGACGAACGATGCTGGAGGAATGCCTAGTTACTAGAATGTAGACTGGCTCGGTGCCCGGCACTCGCAGACAAATCTCAGTGTCCAATGTCCGTAGACACACACCAGTGCCCGTGTCCGCTGGCAAACATCAGTATCCCGTGTCCAGCAGACACACATCAGTCGTCAGTGTCTCTTGTCGGCTTTACCGCCGCACTACGCGCCGGCCGGTCCCCATTTCACGGGATCAGTCGCCGTAAGTCGTCGTAAGTTGTGTCGACGACCGACGCCTCTCCAGACGACGCCCGTCATTAGGTAGCGCTCGCTGGATCTCGGAGAGTCTCGGCCGAGTCTCTGCGATCAACGGCCTTCGCTGAGCCGTTTGAGAGTCTCTCAGAGCTTGACGAGCTTAATTGGGTCCCCTAGTGCCTTACTGGTCTAATATCTCGCCGCATTTCGATCGAACTACACGCATCCGATCGTTCTTTGCGTTCGTTTCTCGGCCGTCTCTGGATCTGTGCCATTTGTCTCACGTCTCGGACCATACGAACCCAACTGAACAACGCCCCATGTAACGACTACGTGGCGCGTGCGCGGAGGTCACTTCTCACTTGGACCGTAAAGACCGTCGAACGCAATCGTGTTTTTTGTAACCGACCGACTCGACATCGCGCGGTGCTCGCCGCTGGGCGAGGCTGAGTTGCGTAGGGGTGGCGTTGCTGGAATATTGCAGGCATTGCGTTTGCGTTGGTCAGAGCGAGGCTGGTCTGTATGCATTGGTTCACAGCGACCTACATGAGGCAGGGAAGCGGAACGGCGGCGTTCACACGGCTCAGCGCTGTACCACACACGGCTGGCCAGAATCGCACGAGTCACATGACAGACACGTTCAAAACCATAGCGCACTGCAATTTTCAGTGTTGCACATAATGCCATTGCCATACCGCAATGATCTCGGTTTTGATATTGGGGTCAGGGGCGGGGTGCGGTTTGGGGGGGGGAGGACATCAATTCAGGACCACCAGGAAGGGTGGGGCTGCGTGATGGGCACATGGACATCAGCTCACAGATGGCCGTATGAATGCCAACGGCTGTATGCGATGAGCTGGCAGCATGACCGGCTATTTACATACCCCGCGGTCATGAACGCTGCTCCAGGGACCATGATTGGTGTAAGGAGCTTACAGAGAACGAAAGCATGATGAAGAAGGAGTTTTTGGCTGATTTATCTAGCCCTCGCATGAAATCATGTCGTATATCTGTCTCTTCATGACAATTTCATGTTGCTAACTGCAATCTTGTCAGCTACCTGGAAAGAAACATTCACGTAAAGCTGCAACAAATAACTATCCTTCAGTACTTTTTTCAGAGTTTCGAGCGAAATAAATCCATATAAAGCCTGACTGGCTGTGTTGTGAGGAAGCTTATCTCGAGTTGTGATCATGCAGTGAGTCATGCAGCGCTGCTGGGAAAAAGCCTGCCTGGGAAATTCGGGTGGAATTTGGGAACAGCAATGAGCTGTACTAAAACGCCATTGATCGAAAGCGACAGCTCGTGACGCAAAACAAGCTAAGACCATCGACACATTTTGCGCAATTTTCAACCTTGAACTCCATACACAATTAAAGAAACAAAGTGTGCAACAGGGGTTTATAAGATATTTCAATGAATGAGTCATCATTCAAAGCGGAGCAGATATTTTCGTTCCTTTGATACAAATAGGTAGGTAGACTATTTTGCGAGCTGGTGACAGCAATATCGTCGGGATAAGGGGAGAGTCATAATAAGTACTTAGTACACATTTGCCTTTATACCTACCTATACCTATATACACCGAAATGCAAATCATCCTATTCGCTGAGTCAGCAAACAAAAAACAAACGACCTCGTGCATTCAGAAGTGCTGATAGAGTCAATGTATTTAAAACATCCCATTGAATAGCACATGCACCTAGCAGTCAGCCGTTTTCAGTATCACATTCATATCGACAAGTTACATAAGGTGCACAGTCAAACTTTGTCAGTAATCGTAAAACACTGCATGAGTTAGCTGAAGCGTTATGCCATACATGGCCCCAGCAATCGCCGTGGTAACGCGTCCTATTCGTCCCCGTGGCGTCACAGCTCGTACTACACCAAAACAGGACGGATTATCAGTTATTTATTTGTCACGTCTTCTCGTAGCAGCAGCACCGTGCACAAAAATTCGGATTAGGCTGCCGCGGGCTGCCGTCTCGCACACCAGAAAACATTTCAGCTCCGGAATGTCATTGTCCTGCCAGTCTCGTGACTGAATCACCAGTGAGCTGCCGTTTTACGTGTCCGTCTCAGCGGGACTCGGGATTGAACGGGTTGTGATAAGCTTGTACGGCGTTCAGTGAAAGGTTGACACCTCGCACGGCACTGCCGGATGCTGGTTTGGAGCACAGCTGTACGGATGTCCCATGAGCCGAGACCCCATCCGACGAAGGCCGCGTGACTTTATAAGGAGAGATATGTAGATCTCCGCGCTGATGAAACTCAGATGTGACTTTGAACTGAAATTGTCCTGACAGAAGTATTATGACGTGGACCGCGCTGAATGACCATAAAATCTGACCTTAAGACGTCGTCCGGACATAGATAAGGCATCAATCATAACCAGCGACATGCTGTCCAACTCTGGAAGCGCATTTTTCAGTCCAGTGATAACACAATGGTAGAATTGCCGCTGATACGTATTGCTTGCCACCATCTCAGCCAAGTGTCATGAGGCCAATATAAAGCTGTTAGTGACCCGATGCTCCTTGCAATTGAAAGCAGCATGGTCGTGGCCGAGGCCCAGCCCGTTAGACGTACCGCAAAGGTCGTCTGCTCAGATAGCATCTGAGCACGATAGCGTGCCTGATGCGTGCACGTGCGTCAGGCAGACTCAAACGCATATAATTCTTGCTAATGATGAAAATCAGTGGCGGCGGAATAGGGGGTGCAGGGGGTGCAGCTGCACCCCCATCGAAAAACATGGAGGTGCAAACATATCTTTTTGCACCCCCAAAATCCGTTCAAGGGGCCCGTCGCACCATCCAATACATTTCTCCTGAAAACCAGTGATCGGGAAACGAACACTGATGTGGAATCATCCGGGATGTCCAATTATGGTCAGGAACGCCCCATGCTAGTCTTTGGGGCCCCCACACCGGCTAGAAGTGTCCCGAGCCGCGTTTGGTGCTCCACGCGGTATCTGAGGGCCCCACGATGGCCTCAGAGGGCCCTTTTATGACGATCTCTGAGGGCTCCCACTTGAGGGCTTTGTCCCCTGGGGCCCTATAACGGTCACTAAGGGCCCTCATGACGACCGCTGAGGGTCCCACAGAGACTCCAGGGCCCCAAGGAGACTCCAGCGGCCACGCTGGCCTCTGAGGGCCCCTATGACGGCCTCTGAGGGCCCTTACGATGATCTCTGAGGGCTCTCACGACGAACTCTGTCCCCTGGGGCCCTATAACGACCACTAAGGGCCCTCAGGACGACCGCTGAGGGTCCTACAGGACTCCAGGGGCCCCACTGGCCTCTGAGGGCCTCTACGACGGTCTCTGAGGGCCCTTGTGACGGCCCTAGACCCAAATCAAGTCTGATGGTCCATTTGGCTTCAGACGACCCATAAAGACCCTCAATATGGCCAAAGACCCTCATGACGACCTCTGGTGATCCTCTCGAAGGCATCTAAAGGCCCTCACAACAACTTCTGAGAACCCCAGGACGGTCCCTGAGGGGCTGAGGGCTCTGACGACGACCTCTCTGGGCCCTCACGATGGTCTCTAAGACCCAGCGCAAGCTCCAAAGGCCCACACTGCCTGGCGTCTGAGGGTCCCACGACGGCCTCTGAGGGCCTCGACGGAGGCAGGCTCCAGGGGCCATGCTGACCTCTGAGGGCCCTCTTGACGGCTTCTAGGGCCTAACGAAGGTTTCAAGGGCAAACGCTGGCCTCTGAAGAACCCTACGAGGGCCTCGGAGGGTCTCAACTCAACGCAGGCAGGTGCCAGGAGACATGCTGGCTTCTGAGGGCCCCGCAGAGTTCAGATTCAGATGATCCATCGACCTTTGTGGACCTTACGAAATACGAAGGTCTCCGAGAGCTCACGCAGGCTCCTGGAATTCCACACTGATTCTCAGGCCCCATGTCGGCTTGTTGAGGCACTTTATCTGCTCTTGGTGCCCCGTCGCCGACCTCTGAGAGTCTCAATGTCAGAACTTATGGGGCCATGGGCCCTACACCGGCTTTTATGGCCCCTACATCGACTCTTGGGACTCATGACCCATGAAATGTGGGTCTAAGCGGCTTCTAAGAATCCCCATGCTGGTTCTAGTAGCTGCCAGCCGAATATTAGGTTAGGGCTCACACGCGAGCTACTGGGACCCCGTGCATACCCCAGGGGTCTACCTGCCTCTAAGACCCCACACATACTTTTGGGGCTCAAACGTTTGCCCCTGAAGGCCCCACTGAGACCCCTTTCCTCTATTCAGTCCTCCATACCAGCTCTTTAGGCTAAACATCGGCTCCTGTGGCCTCCATCCCGGCTTTGGAGGGCCTCCATATACAGGCTTTTTTGGGGTCCGATGCCGGTTTCTGAGAGCCCTCAAAAGACTTTCGAGCCTATACTGCCTTCTGAAACCTTTCAGCAACTTTCAAGGGACTGACCCTGATCGGAGGGCTCATTCAGTCTGGGGAGTCATGTAGTTTTCTGGAGGAGTCTCTATGTGGTCGGTTTCCAAGGGGCTTCTAAACACGGTCTTCTTGGAACGGTCTCGTAGGGCCCTCAATGGTCCACTGCGGATCCAGAAAAAGTGGTTTGAGACGCTGTGGGTGGTGGCTAGACTAAAAGATTAGCCGATAAAAACTAGCTGCATTTGCTTCTTTTTGCTTTCATTATTTGAGACAGGTAGGTAGGTACACTGCAATTTCAAACCTTTTACAGAACTTGTGTGTATGGGGAGAGTTTTCCAAACTCTTCGTTTTTCATAAATAGTCAATAAAAATCACTAAAAAAAACTGAAGGGGGCCCAAAACTTCCAGAGGGGCCCCTTGAGAAAACTTTGCACCCCCATCCAAAATTACCTTCCGCCGCCACTGATGAAAATGTGTACATTTTTACTCAGCAATGTGTGTTTGGCTTAGAATATGCCTATTCTGAAGATGCTGCTCTGCCTCTTAGGCCAACAAAGACCGGATAATGGAAATTGGAAGCTGTTCAGCTGTTGACACATTTTTGCAAACATCCGATACCCTGCCTGACGACACATTAAACTATAAATACGTGGCCAATGCATCTGACATGGATCAGTCTCGTCCGGGCCCCAGAATCCCTGTGTGGCCTGGGTGAGACTGGGTTCTTTGAGGGTATCCGGTATAGGTAATAGGCATCCACGGGGGCCTCAGCTCGTCCGGTGGTCTGAATCAGCAGCCGCTAACAAAGGAAGGACACTCGAGTCGCTGGACGGGATCCAACTCCAAGTATCAATCGACTCTTTGAAGTCACGTATGTATCGAATCGAATCCAAGTACAAAGGGCAGACATATCAAAGCTACGCATTCTTACATTGACACTGCAATAGCAAGAGAAACTAGATTTGGCCCCCTTTTGGATGAGCTTCTGACATCTGTCTATTATTGGCTATGAATGAAATGATGTCTCATCGACTGATGATACTGAGTTCCAGTTGATTTACAGTTAGCAATGACACTGCTCCAAAAATGTCCTATCTAAAGCTGTTAGAAAATGCATACATTGCAGTTTCTCATGATCAAGTTCAACTTAAACTAGACGTTCCAGGTAAAACTTGATGCGGAAAACTGACGCGAGACTCGTAGAACGTAACCATGAGAGCGTCAGTCATGGCCGCCATGACAAACACGAGTATCTACCACAGATTTTACGTCAATTCTGAATGAACTCAGCTATCGATCGCTAAAGCCAGTCGCGCACGACGTATGGTAAGATTTTCATCTTTATAAATCAATCCCACATTAGAGGCTCGGATGTAGTGATACTATAAGTTTTATTAAGCACCCATCGTAAGTCATGAGACAGATTATTCATATCGTAGCGAGCAGCAACAATTTCATCGTTAAAAAAATCCATTAGCAAATGATGTGATTTTATGTATGTGATAGCGAGCCAAGCGAGTCGCCTGGTATGACACTACAATTAATTTTCACTATGCCTAATATGAGTAAATGGCACGGTCGCTGAGCCTTTTACCTTCTACCTTCTCGTAAGTCGTAACCCATGTTCCATCAGGCATCAATACACTTCCATCTGAAAACCTCCCGCGCAATACAATGGTTCGAATGCACAAACACGCAAGACGCCAACCTCCGAAATTGCTATGCAAACTATTCCCTCTGTCAATCCCAACACCACATCCAGTTGACTGGAGGCAGAGTCAACTCCAGACTGACACTAACAAATGTGACACAACTTCACTGACGGGCTGATCAATATGAACAAACCTCAGATCCATCGGCAAGTGAGCGATAAGCACTGCGGGACCGGTGCGGCCAGGTCACAATATACCACAGGCTGCTTATAAGGTCATATCGGCGGTGTACACTGAGATATCGTCGCCGTCTGGACGGTGATCGACCCAAAAGGAAGGACTGCGCCCGCTGGGTCAACCGCACGCCCATCCCAACGGTGGAGTTATCATGGCGAGTGATACGGGTCAGCGTTCTGCCAGCGACGCAGAATGAAAATTTACGAGACGTATTCGGATTTATGAGACAACGTATTAGGAACGCTCAGAGGAGATGGAATTTAATGCCGCTGGAACAATGATAATTTCATCTTTTATTGTGGTCAGTGGATGCTCGGGGCTTGTAGTTAAACTCCCGCTCACCTACGGGCACTATTTGAGAGTAAAAAAGTGTAGCGTAGCGTTTTTTTTCGAATGTTGTGCATTAATGTGGTCTGGATAGATGTGGCAACTATATAAAGAATTAAGAACATATATTTTTTAGCACCACATGGGCATGATTCTAACAGCGTTTATTTATATTCAAATGGTTCACTTATTCAAAACAACGTTTTGCATTCCTCAGACCGATCATATTCGATTTATATATTGGCGCTCTCCGTTACACCGACAACGCTCTATTTCTGGCCCATTGTCTGTCGGACAAAACACCTGATATCCGGTTGTTCCAGCTCCCTGACTTCCAGCCAACCGACTGTTTGTTTGTTTGCGTTGGCTGACCTGGTGGTCATGCTGGAGCAAAAATGCGGTGTTTTACCCTCCTGGCGCCGCCGCCCCACGGCTCTGGCGCCCGTGAGACACTGCTGACGTCACACTGGGACAGAGGAGGATCCTGGTGACATGGGTCTGGCACCAGCACCACACTGGCACCGCGACTCGCCGCGGGAGGTTCCGGTCGACCATGAGTTTTAGTTTCTATTTATGTTTGGTTGGCAGTGTCCTCGAGAAGCAGCTTTATATGCACGTTGATATTCATTGCAATACGATGGTACACAGAACCAAGAAACAAAGTCAGCCTTTGCCGATAAGAGAGGGTTTCGACAGCAGCATTGATATCATTCCCCGAAAGTCAATTCGAATGGCGATAGTCAAATAATGGTACCAGAGAGCACTCCTTCAGTGCGATGACTGTCAACTGAGTACTGACAGTCCATATTAAATAGTTGTTCGGCACTGCGGTAGTCGTTCTCAGCCGATAGCCAAAGTCAGCCAGGACCGTCTTTGGCGGATGACTGTGCGGCCGCACCCTGGCAGCTCGACACAGATGTGCACCAAAACGGATTGGCCAAAGATGGCTCAGAATGGTAGCGCTGTTTTTCATGTGGTTCAAAACCCCAGACAAGATTTGTGTTGAGCACAGGCTAGTCAGGGACTTAGTTGACGGCCTGTGGCTTCTCTGGATGCGATTCTGGTTAGGGATTGTGATTTGGAAGGCAAAGTAGCCTTGGCTATATCAAAGCTTGTCATCTTTATTTTATCGTGTTTAGCACAGCTCATAAAGTACAATGAAAATGCTAAATTAAAAGGGAAATGAATTTATTAAATAAAATACTAACATCACTCACCCCGACTTACACATTACACGGGTCAGCAATAAAGCATTTAGCCAACCAAAATGTCAGAACGTAATCACATTACGTTTCGAGTAGGCAGGATAAATGAAGGATAATATATCACATACCACATAAACTCGTATTGAAGTCAGAATGACGTTTTCCTGTCATGCTAGCCACCCACGAGGAGCCATATGGTTGCAACTCTAGCTCCGAAATATTCCGATTCTAACGGTCATTCTGGGAGCATGACATCACCGTCTTCACTGTGGCTTCTAATGCATCCGCTGCCGAATCCGCTGTGGTTTTTAGGCTTCTGATAGAGCTGCACCGAAAATGGACCGTCTTAACTTCCGTCAGAGCACACCGGAAACTAACGACTTCCGGTGAATGGGGAGGGGGAGGAGGAAGAGGAAGATTAGGCCGTGCTAGGTAGAGAAGTCGGAGAAAGAAGAAACATATTTTGTTATTTATTTCTCCGGCGTGACTCATATGGCGTCAAACCTTGCACGCCAGAGCTCATCTTGCAGTAAACATTGGTCAATATGCTATTCAACTACCATGTAAGGCCGAAAACCGCCATGTGACTAGTGAGGCCCGGCACATAAAATCACCAGGCTGACGTTACACTGTCCACGTGGGGAGTCTGGCCGTGTCCGAGCCGCACCGCACACCTGTGCTGGTCTATTTGGAGTGGAACGACAGTGTTTGGGCGGGGCTGGTGTCAGTCATCGATGGATTTCCATCACCCGAGAGGTCTGTACCTGTGGAAGGCACATGCTCAACGCGGGAACTATCGTGTTCATCTCGGCGATCAACAATCACGGGACACCGCAGACAAGGCGTCAGCGTCGCCTGCGTTCTGCTAACTGCTGTAAACCGCGCGAGGACATCTTTTGCTACTGAGAAGTGTTGTCGACCAGACGCTGGGGTAGGCCTCTGTGAGGACATTTATACTGACACTGATATATTTCAGTGGCTGTTACAATGCAGGGTTTGTGCTAGCGGCTACCTTCATCTGAGACTGGTTTTGTCAAAACAGATTTCATTACGAGTATTTATAAATAAAAATCATAAAGCACTACAGAGCGAAAGAGAATCGGTCTATGTTGTACTCGTAACTATACCCTCTTCCTCTGCATGCACTCACACAGTGCCACGCCCCTTCCCAGCACTGAATTGTAGCGTGTAAGGGCCGTGTGATGCGGCTCGCACGCTCGGTGCCCTGAAGACCCCACCATGACACAGGTCACAGTGGCATTCCACCTGCCCCCAGGGGCCAGGCCAAAGTGTTTAGGTCAAATTTACAGGCGCAGAGACAGACGTGGTGCCATCCCGATTAAGGATCCACCACCCGAGATCGGTATCAAGGCGACAAATGACGCAAAATCGACCACTGAAGGCCTCAACTGCCTCGGGTCTGTGTTACAATCGTTATTTCGTGCAACTCGACAATTAACCAAGCGTAATTGCATAGCGTGTGTTTCCCATGGTTGAAATAGTTACTTCAGCGAGCTAAGCCGCTAGCTATGACTTGCAGGGTGCAGTTAGCTCGTAGTTCACGTATGTACCACACTCGTCTTGTGACATGTCTGGTATCTGGTCACGGTCATGGACTGAGGATTCGGTCAGCAGTGCCCGGCTATCGAGGTAGAAAGAAATACCATTCCAAGGAGTCATTGTTCGGTTCGTTTCACGGCCGTTGCTTCGGGCGTGGTTCCGATGTCCGGTGACTAGCCTACTTCAATCTGACCATTGTGTGGTAGGTCAAACGTGGGTGGCATTGGCCAGGTTCACCATAATGAGATTCCTGGATACCTGAATATGACCTTTTAGCGTCGAAATTAGCTGATATGTATTGTGTTTGCCTGAACGGTAGATAGATGACATAAATGGACGGACTATGAATTAACTGGCCATAAATGAATTTTGAAAGATAGCATGACGGTGAATTTAAGAAACTATGACATCCACAACTGACGAGACAGCGGTTTCCTTATTCCAGTATTCTAATTTGGTATCGTCTACTCAGCATTGGCATACTTATGGTGCCCTAAGGGATCACTATAAGTTAGGTGTCTGAATTTAGCTGTATGGACATTTGTCCCATGCGTACCTATTGACTATCTCCCACCCCCACCAAGTCACGTGAGGGCCCAGGTGCCCACCCCACTCCCCGTCCCCTTCCCGACCCACTGAGTCACCATCTACCACGCCCCATTTCAGGTCAATAGTGGTCCCGTCCCCCGTCCTGCCTCCTGCCGCTGAGAGCGCTTCAGTCACTGTCTGGTAAATGGAATAGCGGTTCATGGGAGGACTTATAATTTATATGCCTGTCATTGACGACACCGGAAACAGACGGCCTAGATGAAAATAAATTACAAAACACCGGAGACAAGAGGAAGTTATCGAAACGCAGTGAAAACATATCGAAGACGATACGAGAGCTCGACTCACGCATATGCATCACAGCTAATTCTAGCATAGCTTCCAAGCAAAAACAGTCAGGATCACTCCTGTGTCTGAGTTAGGTATACCGTATTGGTTCGTTCAGTACCACTGTCTTTTACCACCAGAAGCCACCTTATCCGCCCTCTCTGCGTCTCGCTCCAAGACCTATCCTAATTAACTGTGTATACAGTCGGCATACGTCACTGGGGCCCACTACCGGCACCGTATATAGCCGAGTCAGAGTCAGCTCTGATTTATCGTCGATAATTGGTGGACGGCGGCCGGGACCACCCAGCTCCCTCTTCAGGCTCATACTGATGAGGCATACCGGGCTTGCGCTGGGTCACACCCGATGGACGGGACGTTTACGTATGCGCACTGCGTGCAACGCCCGGTGCCGGCAATATGTGCCTGTCAGGGAGACACCGCTCGATAACGGCTATTTGTAAATGTGTCGCGTGTCGCTGGCAAGTAAAACAAGTAGAGGTATTTATCATGTTATTAATTTCAGTTGCAAAACTCGATATTGAGTACCGATGTTACTTTGCATGCCATTCATATAGTAGCATGATTATTGTACATTAGCACGCATAAATTATGTTCCCTATCGTGAATGCAGCTTGTGTGCTTCAATACACAGAACAATCACCTAAATGGATAATTAATTCAGACAAGGCAACTAAAATTTGCTGAACATAACGAAAATCTCATTTGCACCTCAATGAGGATCTAGTCAGTCCCAAAAGGCAGCAGTTCAGATCGACCACGTTTAACGGGAATTGCAATGCTTCACCACGACTCACGAGGAACAAAAATATATATGAAAATGTTCCGCCTTCTCACAAGCTTATTAAAAAAAAAAAACGGGGCACTGTAAGTAAGGTCTTGAACTGACGAGCCATCGCCCATCGCTAGCTTCCTCGATGATTGTCTGAGGCGTGTTAGATAACATGGTGAGTCACCACAGGCCTGCAACGTTATTCGTTAGGGACTGTGTCTGTGACCTCTACTCACTGGTGATTATAACACATGACCAAGGCTCGTCTGCTCATGTTTCTATCCGAATATGTTTCGATGAATTCACATCACACTTCATCGTAGGATGACATCTTATCACAAACACAGCTTCCAAGATAAAATTCATAAGACTTGCCACATTTGGTAGTTGTGTATTCTCGTGAGTCAGTACAAAAACGCACCGCAGTTCAGTTCAACATAAAGCGTGTTACACCAATGTCAGCGTCCCCCCCCCCGGCCCGCTACCGGGCAGTATCTAGTCCCCAGTCTGCTGCCTTTCGATTCCGAATCACAGTATTCACATTGTGAATCGGACTTACCGTGGCAGCATGCATGAATGCAACATCAGGGAAGCCTCTATTTCCCGAGGTTAAGTCACTGAATCGCATCATTTGGGGCATGCACTCAAACAACATGCCTGAGCGCATCCCTCTTAGCAGTGGCTGTCCGTATGATGCTTTGCTTAGCCGACCAATAAAATCACACCAGGGATTCTGGATAGTTCACGCCAGCCAGCACCTCTCGAGCCGGCATAGGTGGCGCTATTGTCGAGCTCCACCAAATCACCTCCGTGACTGCATCGCTGTTTACTTCATACAGATGTCGCGACGGGCGCAACTCGAGCCCGTAGCGTGGCAGTTTCTTTTCAGCACAGTTTATCCCAGAAGACTTTCGTAGTCTTCGTCATCGTCTGAGTCCATGGCGGCACGCCTCCGGTCAAACTATACAAATCGAACAGAACTCGGTCAACGCCTGTAAGCACTAGGAATGCGCCGAGACTGCAATAAAAAACTAAATATTTTGGGCACGGGAAGTCCGATGTCTCAAAAACCAACAGAAGCCTAAATGTTAAACACATCTAATCCATGTAACTTGGTTATTGCTGACTCCATCTTCATATTTCCGATTTTAATGACCATCGGCTAAGTTCAAAATATCCAGGTCGTGGTAAGCTCAACGAACTTCGTCCAGAACACTTCTTCCAACTGCATCAAAGTCACCAAACCATGCACGAACTTACATCCCAGCTCCACCCCACCAAGACACCCTGCCCCCACCCCCACCCATACACTGGTGACCTCACCTTGACCTTAGCCGTCGCCCTGTTTCCGGTCGAGTCGCTGACCCTCTCCAACAGTCCGACGAGCTCCGGCTCGGTGAGACGCTGCTGGATCTGACCCGAACGTGCCATGTTCACCAGCATACCCTCCAGCTGGGCGCCCTTCTCCGGCTTGGCCAGCAAGATTGTGTTCACTGAGGTCACGGGGGGAGGAGATCAGAGGTAAGATTAGTCAGAAGGGTTGATCGGTCCGTGGAGTACGCATCGGCCAACAGCCACAGGGGACTAGTCTGTGGTAAAGTAAACCAAACCAGATGAACCTTACAAAACCGGTTAAATAGTGCTTGGCGGCAGATGGATGAGCTACATAATGTCAGTGACTCAGTACAGAGAACAGCATTTATAGTGAGTAGCTTTCAAAAATCAATCCCTATTTGAATGGCATTGCCATCAATGCTGCTGGAGGTTGAGATGCTGATCAATACTCACGCCTGGCTCGTGCCTTCTGGTCCAACAGGCTGGACAGCATGCTGTTCTTCATCTCTTCCTGCTTGGCCATGGCTTCCTTCTGCTTCTCTGCATTCTGAGCTGCATTTCCCCCTCCAGCCCCCTGCTGAAAGAACAAAGGATTAGAAAAAAATGCTACAACTACATACAACAAACAACAGAAAAGATATTCCATCATCTGTTCAATCCACATATACCTATGTCAGGAAAAAAATGTAATGCATTGCTGCACAAACTTTTTCTCAAATTCTCACACTTACCAGCATGCTTGGATCAATCTCCATCTTGAACTAAGATTGCCACTCTTTGCCAATTTGATACTTTCACCAGCCTGAAATATAAACGAATAAGTCAGGTACCAGCTTTATCGAAGTCCACGTCCACTTGGTATAAGGACATCACACGTAGCTTAACAATAGATGATGTACCAACATTGTACATTAGGTACCTATATCTTGCTACCTGCTTTGTCTGCTGAGCTGTCTCAGCAGCAAGTGAAATAAGCAACTTCATCAAAACAAGACAAAAAAGCAACACAGAAGAAACAGTGAAAACCAGGAAAATGACACAAACTTGAGAGCAAAGCTCATGCAGCCAGTCAGTTGGGCAGCCACACCTTCTGATGAGCCCGACACAATACCAGGAACAAAATGACAACACCAGAAGAATAACACCATTCCAATTTTATGTATGATTGAGAAATGATCACTGAACCCACATTGACACATGCACACACCCAGGCACATAGCCAGGATTTTGCTCAGGGAGGGGCCACAGGTCACGGCCTAGTGTCATAGGTACCCCATCCAAAAAGGAAAGCTCGTTGGATTTGGCCCACTTTTTTAGGTGTGGTGCAGCTGCGGTTTTTAAAAATTTTATTTCATTTTTCGTCCTCAGGAGGGGGCATGGCCCCCTGCCCCCCTTTGGCTATGTTGATGTCCCTGCACACAATGACACTGACACTGGCCCTCATTCATGAAGAAAAACACATTATTCGAGCTTCATGTGCAGTGTGCACAAACAATCTAAGTTCAATTCAGTTCACTTTCTTAGGTATGGATAGGCACTAGGAGATTGAGATAGATAAGAAAACTCTTGAACCTGAGCTTGAAGTAAGTGGTTGATGGCTGATGCTGACTTGGACTTGAAAAACGTTAAATTGATAAAGAGATCCCATCCCACACTTTGGCTTTGGTATTTAAAGCCTAACAAACTTCCCAGTTCCCACACTTCCATAGTGTAGTTGTTCAGTTCAGGGTGTTGAAACTTACAGCCAAATAACTAAAAAAAAATATTAATAATACGGCACTTAGCTATCCTACCTTACTACACGAACTTTCGCCACAATTGTGACACTCGCGCTACAAACGACTTTTGCTTCCATATGGCAGAAACACATTCCCTTCATTGCAGGGAGAATTCATACTTCTTGATATCGCCCAGAGATGGCACTAGTAGTAGGCGCCTGGAGTTATGCTGTGCCGCAATACTCCTCTACATTCGCCAAGCGTTGGAGGCAGGGATGCGGAGCCGTGGATATTTCAGACGGCTCCGGCTCCGGCTCCGGCTCCGGAGAAAAAAATCGGCTCCGGCTCCGGCTCCGGCTCCGGGTGAAATGTTATGGCGGCTCCGGCTCCGGCTCCGGCTCCGAGTAAAATGGTCCGGCTCCGGCGGCTCCGGCTCCGGCGGCTCCGGCTCCGACTCAGTACATCCCCTATGCAATCAATTAAATGCGGGTGGAAGAAAAATTGGATTGGTTATACGCGTTACTCTTGGCCATGACCGGCTCACCGCGTCCCCGCGCAAACGCACCTCGGAGAGAACTGGTAGAACAAAGGACTAGGAAGCGATGGCATTGGAAACGCAGTCGCCGCGAATCGGAGTTCACTGAACCTGCATCATAAGCTGACACCCGTCTCGGCTGCATTGAGGGGTGGGGGGGGGGAGTTGGGGTCGGAAGAGACGGTGCTGGGAGTCGCAGTCCACTGCACTGGCTTCAAAACAATGGCCGTCACCTGATGACCGGTCCTCATGTTCTGGGGATGCAGTAGACGTGTGGGGGGGGGGGAGGAGCAGACAGGAAGTTGATTGTGGGATACTGGGGATATTCGGCTTTTTTCATTCACTTGATGGCCCATGACAGTACCATATGTTATACTGCCTTGTACTGTCAAACCGAACTAGGTCAATTATTTTTTCCTCTTCAAAAAATAAAAAAGAGCCGGAGTCGCCCCCTTTTTTGGCGGCTCCGGCTCCGGCTCCGGCTCCGGGCTATATTGTTTCACGGCTCCGGCTCCGGCTCCGGCTCCGGGCAAAATATGCCGGCTCCGGCGGCTCCGGCTCCGACTCCGGCTCCGGCTCCGCATCCCTGGTGGAGGTTGTTGACGCCGAGTATGTTGTCCTGTAGCGGACGAACCACGAATGCCGAGTCGAGTCTGTTACGAGTCCGGTATCACGGATTTGAGTCGAAACTACAAATATGAAGCCTGAAGCCGGGTCAGGCTATATTTTTCTCATGTCACAAGTCAGGCAAATTCATGGCGAGCAAAGTCCACGCTTGTCACTTGCCAGTTATATAGAGCATAAAATATGAGGTAAAAACTACATTCCCAAGTCCGCCGAGCTAGACCAATGTACGCTAATGTCGATTTAGTCAAATGTGGGAGCACCGGATATTCTTTCGGACCAGGGTGTGTATGCGAAATCCGAGCGGCAGCCGGAGTTAGATCCGTCGGCCAGCACGCATCGCCCGTAGCTGCAAATTTTGCTTGAAGCCGGTGCCGAAGCTGCCAAAATGCGTAGCTCAAAGCGTGACAGGATAAGGCAGGTAGTCATCAGCAACTCTATTTAGATGGTAACTGCTGAATGTTTGTCACAAATATCTGTTTGATCCCGATTTCCATCTAGCATTTCATGGACCGCTGACTTCTGTCGCTGCTATGTCTGCGACAGATCCGCAAAAAATACATACGGTAGGGTGTGCCTGCTTGCAGTTGTGTACGCTAAAAGATGTAAAAGGTTAGCATATTATAGTTTGACAGACAGCATTACTTTGATGTGTAATTATTTTTGTGGTTGATTGATTCTGAAGGAGAGAGAGAGAGAGAGAGAGAGAGAGAGAGAGAGAGAGAGAGAGAGAGAGAGAGAGAGAGAGAGAGAGGGAGAGAGGGAGAGCGAGAGAAAGAGAGAGAGGGAGGGAGAGAGGGGGAGGGAGAGAGGGAGAGAGAGAAAGAGAGACAGACAGACAGACAGACAGGCAGGCAGACAGACAGACAGACAGACAGACAGACAGACAGTCAGACAGACAGACAGACAGCAAATTAGAATAGAGGCTCATGAAGTTATAAAATCCGCGAAGAGGTTCATAGTGGAACCACATTGTTATGCCCTCTCGGTAACCTCAACAACAAAGTCAAAAAGATAACAGGTTCAACTAAGATAAAATGATGAATAATTATATACTCTTCGTACGACCAACGAAGATCGTCCCGATTCTCGATTGAAAATTAAGGAGCACCTACGTTCCTCTCATTTAGTAAACGCTATCATCGACATTCGACACCTTCGGGATCATAGCACTCAGCTCACCGATGAAATTCGATCGCTCTCTCGCTCCGGTCGGAGCAGAGGAGCGCGAGGGTCAGGGGCGGTGCGCGCCGGCCCAGTCGCTGGGGGGCGGTGTTGGACTCTCGGAGGGAGCTCAGTCGGCGTGCGGTGGTCGTCGCGTGAGGTCGACGACGTGATCTTTCTCGTGGTGGCATTGCGAGTGACCACGACTTGCGAAGTCATGTCTCAGTGTGTATGCGTGAGAAAGTGTGTGTTTTCGGCAGCTGTGTCTATCTCAGTGTAGCGTCGCGTCTTGGAAGCGATCAGACGCGGTGTTTCTTTCGGGGTTTCTCTCGGTGCTGGCGTAACTGCGGTGTCCGTGGTGAGGTGCCGGGACGTAGTCACCCTACTGGCTGTGTTCTCCTCTCATATTACCATGGAAACCAGGCGACGATGGGGTCAGTGCAACGGGAGCTCGTGTCAAAGGACAGGGGAAGCGGCGGCGGCTGCCGCGGCTGACCCTGATAGTATCGAGTTGACCTGCGTGCCGCCGCTGCCACAGGACCTGGAGCAACACATCAGGGAGTGTCAGTGCTCATGTGATCACCTAGGCTTCGGAAACTTCAAGGTAGGAATGGGGATACACTGGCCTATGTAGGGGAGGGACAATAAATTAATTATGCGATATGGGTAATTTCTGAACTTGATATGAAAATGCCTAATTGCCTATAACTTGACTTGTCTATGCACGGGCGGAACAGTAACTTAAATTTAGCCATGTGGGTGATTGGTGAACTCGATAAGAAAAATCCATCCATTAAACATTAGTTTATGCGGGCACAACATGGGCAAGTGCAAGTGCCTGCCACCACTTTATTCATGACGATTAGCTCATGGCTGACGACTTTGCGAGCACATGCAAACGTAGTCAAACATCTTTTTTTCAGTCAAGCCATATTTCAAGCCCTGAGCGTCAAACTGTTCCAGATCAACTACTCTGGAAAGTAATAATTTGTGTTGAGTAACTTAGAAGCCTGCGTATACTCGCAGTTAGTTTTTTTTTTCTAATACGCCTAAATAGGCATGTGATTTGCGTCTAGCCGGTGGATGAATGTGTCAGGTGATAACCACATCCTATCTTTTGTATTCTCAAATTTTAAAAAGGGAGTCTCACGCTAAATAAGCACGTTTATCACGCTTGTGGTTACGAGCGAGCGAGCGCAGCGAGCGAAGCGAAGTCATTTCAATATAACGGAAAAATCTCAGTATGAGCGGCCCGGCCCGGCCCGGCCCGGCCCGGCCCGGCCCGGCCCGGCCTGTAACGCTTTTGAGAGGCTTATATCTCAGCAACCGCTGGACCGATTGGCCTGCGGTCTTTTTTGCTGGGTAGCCCCATCCCTTCTACCCCGTAATTGACTACTTTTGATACATCTCAGTGACCGTCGTGGCACGTGCCACGTGAAAAGTCAAGGGTGTTCAAGCAGTTTTGCAAAAGTAGTGATTTTGAGAGGCCCATATCTCACGCGGCTTGAACGATTGACTTGCGGTAAATTTTATAGGGTAGCTGCACCCCTTCTACCAAAGGTCGGATACTCTTGATCTATGTGAGTGACCCCCAGTGCACGTGCAAAATACAACAATAAGAGGTGCCAAATTTGTTCCCATTTCAGTAACTCGGTAATTACTGGGGCGATTTCGCTGAAACTTGGCATACAGGTAGGCAACCACCAGGCAATGCATTCCCATGTGTTGCGGTTAGGGGCTACTGCACGTGCGCACGTGCAGGGGGCGTTTCCAGATCTCGAGAACGGCTGGGCCGATTGCGCTCAAATTTGGTACACGGTTGGGGACCGGTTAGTAGGGTGCCGTGCAAAAGTCAGTTTGGACCCCGTTTGCACGTGCGCACGTGCAGAATGCCGCTTCCAGATCTCAGGAACGGCTGGGCCGATTGCGTTCAAATTTGGCACACCGCTAGCGACCGGTTAGAAGGGTGCTTTGCACAAGCCCGTTGGAAGTACCCTCTCGCCCTTCCGCACGTGCAGGGCTCACTATCTCGCTCGCTCGTTCTTCGCCCAAAAGGCGTTTTACTGGTTGGATAACAGCATAAAAGCGGACATTCTAATGCATGTGACATACGGCCTTGCATGTGACGTTAGCTTCTCCTCAGTTATACTCGTACAATAAATGTTTACTGGATTCAGTGTAAAGATATTTTCAAATAGGACAATACGGCAAAAACATTAGAAACTGCATCAAGAACAACCTTTTGCATCTTTCACCATTTTCCTGAGAACAATACTGGCAAATTGATATCACCCAGGGGCACGAGTTCGCATTCTAACTTGAATCTTAATAACGAAGCAAGGATTTCTAATTCTAATTAGCGGGCGCGACTCCGACTGAAATTACCATAGCCTTTAGCGCCGAGACGCAACGCTATTTTGAGGCGAATACGGTGAATAGGAATGCAAGTCATAACATTCATTCAGCCATTGCACTCGAGCTTCTCACCAATTGGCAACCCGCTGCAAGAAGAGGCAAGCCGAGGTAATTAAAATGTAAAACCGAAATATTACATCCATGGCGTGGGCTTAAACTTGTAATTATCTATCCTTTTATTCCAGTCTGTAGTAATAAATCTCCAGCTGCGCTCTGGCAAAGCTGCCAGTAAAACTCGGCAACAACAATAAATTTCGGCCGGCGGTACCACGGTGTGACATGTGTCGGGAATTCCCAGCCACTCATTTTGCCCAGAAAAGCTGACGGCTGCTCAACGGACTGAAAAATAGCGTGACTTGTTCATGCCTCAGCTATACTGATGTCGTTTGATTCAATTTGTGGTTTAAAATTCAGCCTGCGGTAAAGCTGAATCGAGAAGCAAATGAAAAATGTTTGTTGCTGGTTCAGCAGATATCTAAAATTAGCTGTGCTAGCTAAATGCACAAGGGGTAAATTTGATGGCAGCATAATGGCATCCGTGACGTCTTTGACCCGCTGGTAACGTCGCGAATAGTGTCTTATCACGAGTGTCTGAGGAAAATATAAAAGCCATTTAAAAATAAGTTATTATGTCGTACCTGATAATCTTTGTCCCACAGTTTTGTGAAATGATGTAGCTCTAATGAATGCCTCCATAGTACCCGACCGGTACTCAACAGGTCCAGCCTCTACTACTGAGGCATACAAAATTAAACGGAATGATGAAACCTTATAAGTTAGATTATTAAGAATGAGTGGATACTCGTAAGTTGACAGAACCCTCTATAAAGCCTGAAACAGACTCTTTCCGCAGTCAGGAAATCGCATGCGAGAGCCTATTCAAATACATGGAAGCACGCTCGCATCAATCACACGCACCTCCCGCAAGCGATTGATGCGAGAAGAATTATAATGTATTTGAATAGGCTCTCGCATGCGATTTCCTGAACGCGGAAAGAGTCTGTTTCAGCCTTAAGACAGCAAGCCAACCAATGTTTCTCTTTCTTCAAAACTCAAAACATACGGAAGTACACTAGGTATCACTTTTGGCATCGTTACACACTACACAATGAATCGGTGAAACACATTACTTTTTTAGCAAATATTTCACTTCTTATACCCACCTTAATTTATTCCATGAAGAATAATTAATCAAAACTTTCATTGCACCCTTCCCACAGCCACGATAAACGCATTGTGAAATTATCAATCTTTATGCGTGAAAAATAGATTTTCACGTCATAAACTAATGGTTCAGTCTTACTGCGAGTAGGCGCCAGTTAGCGGCGATGGCGTACTTTTGACTCGATTTTGTGAATGAATAGCAGTCTTTGAAGATCAGCAAGCCTGTAATGTCGCCGAACTTTGTTTCAAAATTACCAAATACCTACGATATGTTCTTGTTCGGTCCCTCGCTTGATCGATGAAAAGAAAAGAAAAACAAGCTTTGGTAACAACTACTATTCACTCAGTGCCTCATTTGTCTGGTTCTTTTTGCAGATGACATATGTAGCGATCATGAGAGGAAAAACTATTTAATTACCCACATCAATAAGGACTCATAACGCTTTAAAATGTTACTATTTACGTCAAACACTATTTCCTTACATCCATCAAGCCCTTGCTCCGTGCGGTGTCTACAGGCGAGTCTATGGAGTTTCGTTTCGACGGGATTTTCAATCTCACCATTTTCTCGTCAAGTCGGCTCGATCTGTCGGATTGGCAGTTTTTATTCCGCGACTGTGTGTCGACTCAAAGAGAAATGATTTATGCTGAGAGCTCGCGAGACGCGCGTGATAAGACGGCCAAAATTTTGCACGAGTGCTCTCAGTCACATTGAACGATGTTCGGGAGCATTTATTGGATGTTGCTCTGATACAGCATGCTTCTCGCTTAAAATTTTCCATCGATACAGCGATGTTTAGATTTAGTAGGATTACAATATTGAAAAGAAAAAAAAACACTGATAAAAATTATGACTTATAAAATGGTATTTCAAGACGGAGACAACCCTGTACCTACTTTATTAGAAATCTATCCTGTACATATTGTTTGCTTTCCATAGCTCAGCTAACAACGATAACAAATCATATTTAGGCGGTTGCTTGTGTTTGTGTGAAACAAAATGCAGTGAGCCTAGTGAAATACCTTCTAATTCCTTACATCGATAATGAGTCACTGTTTTGAAAACCATAAAGTTTTAACAAAAATGCCCTATACATTAATATGTGCCCCTATGCCATACACATGTAGCAAAGTACGAGTGCAGAGTAATTCTCTCATCCAAAACACCACTCATTTTCAATTCCGCATTTCCAATCACTTCCTCCTCGTGCAATCCAGGCAGCGCAGTGGAGCGCTGGGCTGGGCCACTCCCAGATCAATAGGAATACTCCCTCCTACATACTGTATATAAGCGGAGCGGCTCTAGGGCCGCGGCCGCCACCGGTGCCTTCGAGGAGATGTAAAAACCCAACTGCCAGCATAGATCGCGACCTAAATCCGGGGCCGGGCCGGCCTGCCGTCGTAAGTCGCCGCGCCCGAGTGCAGACCGTCTCGGTCGAGCGGCCGGCGGTCGGTCCCGCTCTGCACGTGGCCAGGAATTTGGACTGCGGGGCACGCAGCCGTTTGACCAGAGGTTGGTTTATAGGTCAACTCTGAATGGATTGTCGTCAAACTTGAATTGATGGGTGTGTTATGTTCATACTTCGCGCTGAGACGTTAGAACCTCGTTTAGCGGCAGGGTGGCTCGCTTTTTGCCCATCTCACCGGACCTCTCACGGCTCGCTGATGGGCTAATCCTGATCACTGTGATCAGCTCTTCGGCCGGAGCTCGGCTGAGCTCTCTCAGCTCCTGTGCTTTTTGTCGGCGTCCGCTGTGAGCTGCTAATGACGCCAATTGGGCGACGATCGGAAGTTGCGATAGAGGAAATTTGGAGCTGTGCAGCTCCCTGCCCGCCGTACGCTGACGCATAACGAGCGACCGACGATTCCGATGGGGTTAATTGAAGCGTGACAAAGCTGTTGGCGAGGTGCCTAATGGGGAGTTTATAATGAGGCCGGGGGCAAGGTTGCCTAAATAATGCAGTGATGTGCTGTGGTAGAATAAGCAATGTGCTGCGTTGATGAGGCGGTTTGGTATCTTGCCGTGCTACTTGACATTTTAGTTGATACGGTTACTACTAAAATGCCTAAGAATGATAGCAGAAAGGACTGCACATTTCTGTCGAAACCGCATAGAAGCATAAAGCAACCGTTATTCTTCAAGTTATTCCCAACCTGGAATGTTTCCCATACGTTTCCCCTTGATGTAAGGAGCAATAATAACACACACAATGAGGAGTAGACCCTGCAGAACATAGACGTTCATTTAAACAGTAAACGTCAATTATACCGAGCGCCCCATCAACCATAAGCTCTCGACGCCACAGACCAATTATCGCCCTGATGCTGGCTGACGGAACAATGACAAATTCTGATATTTCATTTCACGGAATTAGACGGGGCCTAGCCATATTCAACAGTTCTCTAAAGCGAATGGCAGTTGAATTGCTGAATCGTCAGAGAAGGAGGCGATGTGTTGAAGATTATTGCTGACTCGACACCTACAGCGGAGAAGACGGGGTGCTTCACGCACGCAGTGGAGCTGAATTCGGACATGAATATGGACTGCGTATGAATATAGGTTATGACATAACTTCTGCTTACATTAGACAACTGTACACAATGCATATTTATGATGAATTGGTGTTCATTTCCGAGTTGGGTCGCCTGGAAGTAGACGTAGCCACAGTAACGACTAAAACACTGCGTTGCTTGAAAAGTCGGAAGCACTTCATATGTTTTATGTTGTCTATAATTTTTGAAATTCGCATGTTTGATCAGAAAACCAATTGTCCTTCTCTAGAGCATTCATAAAACTAGTTGTTGGACCAGTTCTTGTTCTGCGGTCATTTATGCATGTGCTCTCTGCAACTTATTTCTACGCGTGCCCCGTCAGTCATTTCAAAGCTGAGGCATGTCAGCGATGAATATTCCTGAGCAGCTCCGTTTTAACGGCCCCTGGCAATGTCAGGAATGGGCTGAGGAGGGCAGTCACGTACGCGCCTGTCCGAGCAGGCACGTGAGATTAAACACGCCGCCGGGTGAAATTCGCCGAACATGGATCCAATCGCTCGCCGGTGGGCTGGGTGACACGGGGCCCCATGGACCCTCAGGTGACTTCTATAAAATATCGTAGAACCAACGAGCTACTCTATAAATGATGTATAACATTTTTAGATGCAGAAGACTGGTGTCAATGATCACATGCCACGCCGGATGGCTTCATACGTAACACTCCGGAAGCAGCGAGAAGCCACTGACGAGCCGCCATGGTACGCTGTGAACTGAATGATTGTTGTGAATTGGTGAAACTCACACGGCTACATTTGAAGTTACGGTGTCGTGAAATCGTAAATTTCTCCAAACAAAAAGAATGAAACAAAAGAAGACATATTTACAATGACGGCAGACGACATCTTGGTGTGGCATCTTCCTCCAGACCACCAGCGAAGCGGCTTTTCTTCATCCTCTTTCCATATGTTATCTCGATCCCTTCTGCACACACTCTGAGAGATCGAACAAACGAACGCTAATATACTGGGTCCCTTTTCGCGGCGCGCGACGGCGTGGGCCGATAAGTGTTAGCGTGGGACCGAGCTAATCTGCCCGGTATTGATCCTGGTTACCGAGCTGACTGGTGTGAGAAGATCCAGGGTAAGAGGATCCAGGGTGAGAGACTCCGGAGTGAGAAACTGCTTCTTGGTGAGATGCTCTTGGGTCAGAGGCTAGCGGTCGTAGACTCCGAAGTGGGAGTCCAGGTTAAGCCCGACTTGGGCATCAGAGTTATTGAGGTGAAACTCGAGAGTGATTGGCTGAGCGATAAGATTTCGAAGGGAGATGTTTTTGAGCAAGAGAAGTCAGAGAATCCGTGACTATGAGCTCTAGTGACAGATACTTTACATAGGCCAGATATTCATGTGAAACTGTCTGAAAGTACGTAATTTGTGGGGCATTGTCTACGACTCTTGAAGCCACGTAGCCTCAGATTTTCTCGATCGTTGGAGCATCGGTTTGCGGGTGTTTTCATGGCTACAGATGCTCTCTGCTCTGTTGAAGCGTTCGGTTCCGGCAGCGGAGGCTGAGCTGAAGTTAAATTTACCAGCGGCACTTCCCAGCTTGCGGTTCACATGGCGCAGAGCAAGGATCCGCGTGGGCCCAGAGCTCATTATAATGCGGCTCGCCTCGAGTCAAGCGATTCGTGCGTGTGATTATTGAAATTAAAGGCGGGCATAAAGAGGCTTGATATTCTATGCATGCCAGCATGTTAAGTACGTCGCAATGCTTCAGAAAGTCTTGCATGACTTTTCTAATAGCTAGATGGGCTGATGACTTGTTAATCGTAGACAGTTGGTCGTGCCTAAGGGCAAATATGATTTAATCATATCTTATATTTATTCACTCAACTGTATTGGCCGGTGAACAGAAACCAGTTTCAATCACCAGAAAACAACCAGAAGCCATCAATTTCTTTCTGACGCGTTGCACCGGAAGCCTCGATTTACTATATCACTTTATGTATGGGCACCGGTCACTGTGGTTCATTTTTGGTACTAGTAACTCCTTTCTATTTCTGGCACACCAGTCACTTCGTCTCCCATATCCGCAGTCAACGCCCGCCGACTGCTCAATGAAAGCACAATTCAGACTCCCCATCATCAGAGGGATCCCTGCGGCCCAGGCTCGGCTCGGGTCCACTGTCTGTTCCGTTCTATTTCTATGCAGATCCGCCTTATCGCAGGAATGTTGCAGCATAAAGCAGGCGGTCGGGCGGCGCCGGCCTGCGACAGAGATGGCCTAAGAGTGGAGTGGCTGTGGGTCAGCCCTGTCACTCGCCACGGCTCGATGGCTGCAGGGCCATCGAATGGATT
This sequence comes from Amphibalanus amphitrite, assembly GCF_019059575.1. Taxonomy (NCBI): domain Eukaryota; kingdom Metazoa; phylum Arthropoda; class Thecostraca; order Balanomorpha; family Balanidae; genus Amphibalanus; species Amphibalanus amphitrite. Next base: position 94,775 of record NW_024883035.1, on the reverse strand, counting down.
CAGAAAGCTGGAGCGTCAGTGGTTATGTTTATGTTTTGAATGCCAATATGCATTCCATACTACCATGTCAAATGTTCGTATAATGCATAAGTCATAACCACTGGGAGTGATGTGAACTCAGCATTATACAAACAACTGGTTGGCAGCCTGAGCTTAGTCGACCGCTTATCACAAAGTTATGATTGCATGAAGCGTACAGAAATACTACGTTCCCGCTTGATGTGCCCCCTGGTACTCATGAATGTAGATTATCTGCGTGTTTGACGGCTGAGTGGTGACCCAAATGCGGCAGCTTTATCGCTTGCCGTGGAGTGTGCCCGAATCCGGCGACTCTATCGTTTTCTGTGGTCGCCGTCCTTTGCAGCCAGCATCTCTGATTCAGAAGCCCGTCTTCTGTCACTTCCAGTGGCGTTTGTGACCGATGAGAAAGACTTCCTTGTTTTTCATGAGATGAGTTCTTAGTAGAGACGTGTAATGTGCATTGTGCCGTGCTCTACGCTTTTAAGCATTGATACCCAAACGATCAATTCAGGCAATTACACAGAACAAAAATACAAACTGATGAACAGGTGTCTGATAGCCATCTGCACGCAAGACATAGCTCTCTCAACCAGCTGATCATGCAACCGTCATCCCATTTATCGCTCGGACAGACATCGCACCACGTCTGGTGATGCCGGCGGTGCCTCAGGGAATTATACACGGTCGCTATGTCTCATCCCCTTCCCTGGCCGGTGTCTCGGCGGTCGGCCGGGCCTAATCGAGTCAGGCAGGCGCGGCGGAGCGGTGCTCTCACCGCGGCTGGACAGAGGAGCAGGTGAGGCCTCTCGGTCGGTGAGGCCTCTCGGTCCGACACCCGCGGGATGCCGGGGAAAGGCCGGACCAGGCGCCAGCCGACCACACCGCAGTGGGGTGGGACGGGTGGGGGATAGAGACGGGAGGGAGGAAGGGGGAGAGGGAGAGGGAGAGGGAGAGGGGGAGGGAGAGGGAGAGGGAGAGGGAGAGGGAGAGGGAGAGAGAGAGGGAGAGGGAGAGGGAGAGAGAGAGAGAGAGAGAGAGAGAGAGAGAGAGAGAGAGAGAGAGAGAGAGAGAGAGAGAGAGAGAGAGAGAGAGAGAGAGAGAGGGAGGGAGGGAGACGGGGAAGGGAAAAGAGAGATGGGATGGGAGAGAGACGAAAGGAACTAACCAGAGCGAAAGAGCAACGGAAGAGGCGGGATAAGGGACAGGGGTTAGGTTAGGATCAAGGAAAGGGATTCGGTGGATTAGGCTGTTGCTTGCAAAGAAATATCTGCAAGAGGGTGATTGTTGCAAAATCAGTGATAAATGTGTCAATCAAAAATGCAAATCGCCGGAAGAAAACTACAACAAGTCGCACGCAAGTGCTTTAGCTCACATCAAATGTTTTTTTTTATAAACAAACCTGCGTCTTAGAGCACACCCCACGTGCCTGTCAACCACACCTACACCACTTGTGTCTGTCTTTCGATCACAGCACAGAGAAGGCTGGCTCCGGTATGAGATGAAGCGCTGTCTCGGCCGGAAAAATGGCTGTCTGGCGGGCCGGCGAGCCAGCCGCCTCTCACGGGAGCAATGCGAAACGGCCGCCGACCGGCGACGTCGGCCGACCGCGGAGAGTTCGTCGATTTTCGATTGGCAGACAGACCCGACGGTTGCCGAAGCCGAGGCCGCGAGAGGTCATTGGTGGTCTGGGTCGAACCGCGCTGCGCAACCGTGACGCAGGGGTGTCTAAAATCACTGGCCATGTGGGTGGAGGTTTCATGTGTATGGAGCTGGTAAATTGATCGGAATAAATTGCATTGCAGGCCAACGAGTGAAGCCACGCCGAGGCTGATTTTGTCCACACGATTACGGGGCCATATATATCAGTCCATTGCGCTAGACACCGCGTTGTCGGCGGCAGACATGTTGCCCATCATGAGCATGGCTCCAGCGAAAGCCGTGCTCCCCATGGCAGACAACTGTTACGGCAGGACAATGTCTCGTTAGCATGTGGCCACCGTTCCTCGTACCATCTAATATCCTATTCGAGTGCCGACGACCGGTTGGATTGTCACAATGAAGTTAGTTCATTTGACCTGGAACAGAGTGTGACCGGTACTTCAGCTGGGATCCAATTTCACAGCAGTTTGTCGGCGAGCTGCGGCAGCTGCCGCACAACTTCCTACTGACACCGGTCACCGGTCAGGGCACTGAGGGTCAGACGGGGTTAGACGCGGTCAGATAAGGCCGGTTGGGGTCGGGTAGGGTCGGACATGGTCAGACGGATAAGGTCAGACATGATCAGAATCGGACAGCGTCAGACGGGGTCAGAGTCGACAGGGGGAGAAGGGTCGGCCAGGATTAGATAGAGTTAGAGAGCGTCGTACAACGGCAGAGAAGGTCGGATAGGGCCAGGCAAGATCAGGCAAGGTCGAACAGGGACTCCCACCGCCTCGCGCGGCGGGCCAGTATGTATGGAAAACGCTCATCTGCATTATCCGTGCAACATCGTTCAGTAGTGTTGGTTGTGCGTTTCACAAATGATGAAGAAACTCAGAACGGCAAATATGTAGGACGGTTGCAAAAGATAAAGAAGTCTTTGAAGCCATGAGCATTATAACTTTTTTAACATGAAGTTGTCTGCCATCTTTGATGTACCTTCTTCCACTAATCTGATGACAATCACCGATGTATCTCTTGAAATGTAACACAAACATCAGAAATGTAATTTGAAGAACTTTAAGTAGCGATATGAAATGGATACAACATCGTAGGTGTATGAGAATCATCTATGTTTGATCAGCGTTTAAAGAACCTTTTCAACCAACTATTTTCAGATGAATATGCATGCAGTGTACACAATCTAATGTGAAGCTCCGGTTTGCACATTAAACATTCAGCCTCTCGCAGCTGCCACCGCAGGCGGCGAGTCCCATACGGGCTCCAGCCGTGCTTATTAAGAGAAATGGAGCTACCGTTTGTCTGTATACACCGGGGCGGTGGGGGGGGGGGGGCGCTGTTCTACTTCCCATAGTCGGACGGAGTGTTCCGGCAGGAAGCCCAACTGCCGAGCTACAACCGGGTCCCTACCGTGTACTGCCGGGGGCCCTCACTAAACACTGCCGGGGGCCCTCACAGGCCACTGTACCGGACCCTCACGGCCCACTGTCTTGGGCCGTCACTGGTCTGCCTTGGACCCTCACTGGATTCTGTCCCAGGCCCTCACTGGCTCCTGTCCCGGGCTATCACCGTCCCTGGGCCCCTCAGGCTGCTGCCCTAGGCCTCTGCGCGAAATGTCTGAATCTCACCCAGATTATTGTTTTCAGTCAAACGCGGGGAACGACCGGCCGAGCCGACACTTTGCCGAGAGAACAGCGCCAGCGGGAGCCATAACCGGCATGCGCGCCTCCCATTTGGCACGGTGTTTGCGCTCATATGGTGCGAGCGGCACGCTCGTCCCTGTTGACTGTCTACATATGAACGGCAAACAAAACAATCAGACAAAGGCAACGGTGCTCGACTGGCAGCCGGTATCAGGGTCAGCGGGACGAGCGCGCTTTTATTGGACGCCCGTGTAGAGGTGGACCTCTGCTCGCAACAGGGCGGAAGAGAAAAGACTGACGGCAAATATATCTAAGGAATCGGTAGCTTTTCTAAAGAAAGCTTTTGTCGGGGAAGCGCTTCTTGCTACGGCTCGATTTCTAAGGAATCCGGAAGCGTTCTCGTCGGAGAATTAATATCTGACTGAATGCGGAAATGAGACTGGGTCATCTTTTATCGGAAGGCCGAACGGGATGCGTATCGGACGATTCGTTTCGGGTCAGTTAAAGGGACCATCCCACCTTAACATTAGTTTTGAGTTGAGATAGCCAAGTTTGCGGCCAGGCTCAGAAACCACCATTTATCCTGGTCGCAACCCCCGCAGCTTTATGGTGTTCAAGAAATTTCTTCCCTTTACTTGCAGGGTGGGACCAGCTTAGTCCCTATCTCTTAACCATTAGCGGTTTTTTGATGACGTCAGCAGTCATTTCAACGCCCGCCATTCCTTGAACCCGAGTTTTGCTGACCTTGAGCTCCCTTTTTTATCAACGTGAAATCCGTCGTCGGCGCTGAGAAAGCCTATTGCTTTTCATTTTAATTTGAATATTAGAAGATACCCACCACTGGAACTTGGACTGATATTATACCAAGGCCGAAGATGATCAAGCTGCCTGCTATATCTGGAGCTTGGTGTTCAACTTCAACATGGAATAAAAAACAAAATATCAAAGCAAACTGGATATGGTACTGCAAGTTAAAGTGCAAAGAAATTTGAAGAGCTGACAATTGACATTAATTCTTTCCCTGCAAGGTTTCCATATGGAGATCACAGTCACACCATGAAGAAATATTTTTGATGTTAACAGTTGAAAGGGGATTTATCTTCCAGTTTAGACGAAAGACGCTGCTGACTGTCTTTGGAAAAGGATGTCGGCATGAGGTGCAATTGTGCTTGTGAAGTGGTTATAACTGGTCTTTTCACAGTATTAAATTGAATGTGCCATTGCAGCCAAGTGTGTTATCATGTAAGGTAAAATCAAAACTACAATGTTGGTTTTACGAGCATTGAGAAGGCTGGTAGGTAACACCTGCCTGTGCTCGTAAATCATGCTGCCAGAGTATTCTAAATTAATTTTATCATACACTTTTGTTGTCCAGAATGGTTGCACTATTGTTTGGTATCATATTATTCCATGTAAATATGGTAGTGTAAAGTCCGACCAACATGTTACCAGATTTGAAGCTGTTACGTTACCTAAGTACCTGTTTTTTACTGGCGTGGTGAATGTCACCTGGATTTTGTTTTGAGGTGCAGACCTAGTAACTCTGACTACATGGGTTTGAAGCTATTATCTATTCTGTTTTTACTGGCCTGGTGAATGGCGACTGATGTTGTCCGTGGACCGTGGATGGCACTGAAACAAATTTTGAGTGTTTTGTACAGTGTTTTAATACAATGCTGAGGGCTGAAAGTTGTCTTGTTTAGAGTGGTGAAAGTTCAGGATATGCCAGCCACCATGGTGGGTCAGAGTTAAATGTGTTGCAGTCAGTTCGGCTTCGGCAAGCACACGGATGGGCATACGCATCGAGACCTGCTCTGCCATACTTTCAGCCAATTTTACCTAGGTAAGTCTTTTCTTTTTTCTGCCAAAAGCTATGACATTGTGAATTTCAGCACTGTGGCCTGTGTGTAGCTTTCAGGAAAGCAATTCTAAATAAAGCTCTGATAAAGTGCAAAATCAGCAATGCAGCCCTCTATTACATTTTCTACAACATCTTACTTGTTCCTTGCATGGAGAGAAAAATGCAATGTTATGAATTCGTTTATTCACATAATTTGACAAGCATGCAGTTACCTGCTACTATCACTGCACAAAACAGAGCAGAAAACATCAGTTGATCAAACACAAGACATAACAGAAGTTTACAACATAGGGCTGCCGAACCTGCTTCCTCCCACCACAGTTGATGCCATTTCCTAGCCTGGCTTGATGTGAGCACTGAATAGCTGCTTTGTCTAATTACAGCTCACTACCATTCAACTTAAACTACTCTCTAGTGAGAGCGTTCAGTGTTCATAGCAGCTCGACAGACGACAGACAACAAACATCTTGACAAACCAACCAGTATTTGATTTGGCTAATGATTTATGTGCTTGTTGTATCATGGCCAAACTACTTTAACAGCAATAATCCCTGTTTCATCTTGATCTTGCTTTTATTTCCATTTGAACTCAGATCTTGAAACAATCATCTGAAGTGATATCAGATACTGGCTTCTGTTTCTCTTGAAAGCAAGTTAAAACAACAATGATAAACTAAGGCAGGAGATGTGAGTTGTGGCAGTAGATTTTTGATCCAACATATGTCAACCTTATATTGCTTGAGACCTCTGTGACAGACAAACAAATATTTATAGTTTTTTGATAGTTTGGATTCTTGGCTTGATTTAGCAGATCAGCTGTGAACCTTGACTTTGAAATCACATAAATGTCATGGTACCCGAACGAATCCTCGCATGACATTTCTTCGTAGCACAATTTTTCGTCCGCATTTCTTCGTCTACAAATCTTCGTCGGTGTATTTATTTGTCCCTCAATGCTTACTCTTGCATATATTTGCGTTGAAGAAGAAATGCGAGCCGATTTTCATATACCCTGGTGCGAGACAAAGTAATGCGATAGGTACGAATAAATGCCCTGACGAAGATTTGCAGACAAAGAATTGCGATACGAAGAAATGCCATAAGAATTGTCCTGGAATCCTTTATTGGCCATCATATATTGACCTTGATAAGATAAACGCATCATTCGCGCAATATTTGTCGCACTTTGATACCAAACTATTGCTTCCAAATGCCGACGTAAAGAAAACCTTTATGTGACGTCATAGAAACAGCGGATTTCCCTAAAAGTAAACAAAAATAAAAGTCTTATATCTCGAAAACGGGTGAATATTTTCCGGTAAAATTTGGTAGATGTTCATTTTCGCTCTTTGTGATTCACGCTACATCACTTTTATGCCAATTCATTAACTTTTTTGAAGGTGGGAGGGTCCCTTTAAAGGGACCATCCCACCTTAACATTAGTTTTGAGTTGAGATAGCCAAGTTTGCGGCCAGGCTCAGAAACCACCATTTATCCTGGTCGCAACCCCCGCAGCTTTATGGTGTTCAAGAAATTTCTTCCCTTTACTTGCAGGGTGGGACCAGCTTAGTCCCTATCTCTTAACCATTAGCGGTTTTTTGATGACGTCAGCAGTCATTTCAACGCCCGCCATTCCTTGAACCCGAGTTTTGCTGACCTTGAGCTCCCTTTTTTATCAACGTGAAATCCGTCGTCGGCGCTGAGAAAGCCTATTGCTTTTCATTTTAATTTGAATATTAGAAGATACCCACCACTGGAACTTGGACTGATATTATACCAAGGCCGAAGATGATCAAGCTGCCTGCTATATCTGGAGCTTGGTGTTCAACTTCAACATGGAATAAAAAACAAAATATCAAAGCAAACTGGATATGGTACTGCAAGTTAAAGTCCAAAGAAATTTGAAGAGCTGACAATTGACATTAATTCTTTCCCTGCAAGGTTTCCATATGGAGATCACAGTCACACCATGAAGAAATATTTTTGATGTTAACAGTTGAAAGGGGATTTATCTTCCAGTTTAGACGAAAGACGCTGCTGACTGTCTTTGGAAAAGGATGTCGGCATGAGGTGCAATTGTGCTTGTGAAGTGGTTATAACTGGTCTTTTCACAGTATTAAATTGAATGTGCCATTGCAGCCAAGTGTGTTATCATGTAAGGTAAAATCAAAACTACAATGTTGGTTTTACGAGCATTGAGAAGGCTGGTAGGTAACACCTGCCTGTGCTCGTAAATCATGCTGCCAGAGTATTCTAAATTAATTTTATCATACACTTTTGTTGTCCAGAATGGTTGCACTATTGTTTGGTATCATATTATTCCATGTAAATATGGTAGTGTAAAGTCCGACCAACATGTTACCAGATTTGAAGCTGTTACGTTACCTAAGTACCTGTTTTTTTACTGGCGTGGTGAATGTCACCTGGATTTTGTTTTGAGGTGCAGACCTAGTAACTCTGACTACATGGGTTTGAAGCTATTATCTATTCTGTTTTTACTGGCCTGGTGAATGGCGACTGATGTTGTCCGTGGATGGCACTGAAACAAATTTTGAGTGTTTTGTACAGTGTTTTAATACAATGCTGAGGGCTGAAAGTTGTCTTGTTTAGAGTGGTGAAAGTTCAGGATATGCCAGCCACCATGGTGGGTCAGAGTTAAATGTGTTGCAGTCAGTTCGGCTTCGGCAAGCACACGGATGGGCATACGCATCGAGACCTGCTCTGCCATACTTTCAGCCAATTTTACCTAGGTAAGTCTTTTCTTTTTTCTGCCAAAAGCTATGACATTGTGAATTTCAGCACTGTGGCCTGTGTGTAGCTTTCAGGAAAGCAATTCTAAATAAAGCTCTGATAAAGTGCAAAATCAGCAATGCAGCCCTCTATTACATTTTCTACAACATCTTACTTGTTCCTTGCATGGAGAGAAAAATGCAATGTTATGAATTCGTTTATTCACATAATTTGACAAGCATGCAGTTACCTGCTACTATCACTGCACAAAACAGAGCAGAAAACATCAGTTGATCAAACACAAGACATAACAGAAGTTTACAACATAGGGCTGCCGAACCTGCTTCCTCCCACCACAGTTGATGCCATTTCCTAGCCTGGCTTGATGTGAGCACTGAATAGCTGCTTTGTCTAATTACAGCTCACTACCATTCAACTTAAACTACTCTCTAGTGAGAGCGTTCAGTGTTCATAGCAGCTCGACAGACGACAGACAACAAACATCTTGACAAACCAACCAGTATTTGATTTGGCTAATGATTTATGTGCTTGTTGTATCATGGCCAAACTACTTTAACAGCAATAATCCCTGTTTCATCTTGATCTTGCTTTTATTTCCATTTGAACTCAGATCTTGAAACAATCATCTGAAGTGATATCAGATACTGGCTTCTGTTTCTCTTGAAAGCAAGTTAAAACAACAATGATAAACTAAGGCAGATGTGAGTTGTGGCAGTAGATTTTTGATCCAACATATGTCAACCTTATATTGCTTGAGACCTCTGTGACAGACAAACAAATATTTATAGTTTTTTGATAGTTTGGATTCTTGGCTTGATTTAGCAGATCAGCTGTGAACCTTGACTTTGAAATCACATAAATGTCATGGTACCCGAACGAATCCTCGCATGACATTTCTTCGTAGCACAATTTTTCGTCCGCATTTCTTCGTCTACAAATCTTCGTCGGTGTATTTATTTGTCCCTCAATGCTTACTCTTGCATATATTTGCGTTGAAGAAGAAATGCGAGCCGATTTTCATATACCCTGGTGCGAGACAAAGTAATGCGATAGGTACGAATAAATGCCCTGACGAAGATTTGCAGACGAAGAATTGCGATACGAAGAAATGCCATAAGAATTGTCCTGGAATCCTTTATTGGCCATCATATATTGACCTTGATAAGATAAACGCATCATTCGCGCAATATTTGTCGCACTTTGATACCAAACTATTGCTTCCAAATGCCGACGTAAAGAAAACCTTTATGTGACGTCATAGAAACAGCGGATTTCCCTAAAAGTAAACAAAAATAAAAGTCTTATATCTCGAAAACGGGTGAATATTTTCCGGTAAAATTTGGTAGATGTTCATTTTCGCTCTTTGTGATTCACGCTACATCACTTTTATGCCAATTCATTAACTTTTTTGAAGGTGGGAGGGTCCCTTTAAAAGGAAAGCGAGAGAGAGGGGTTGGACAGAGTGAGGAAGAGAGCGAGTTAGAGAGAGAGAGAGAGAGAGAGAGAGAGAGAGAGAGAGAGAGAGAGAGAGAGAGAGAGAGGGAGAGAGAGAGAGAGAGAGTTAGAGGGAGAGAGGCCACTTGTCGCTCGCTTATTAGTTATTCTCCTACTCTAAGTAGTAGGAAACCACCCGCCGTCCGCTCGTAAGTTCTTCTAACAAAGACCACCTAACCCCACCCGCCTGTCTCTCGTTCCTCCGCAGCCCTAACCACCTGCTCGCTGTTTCAGACCATCACCTACGTGGAGGGCCAGCACTGGGACAATGTGGACGTGATTGACGTCAAACCGTCCGCGTCCGCGTCCACCGTGGACATTCTGCACGGGGAGCTGCCCGGCGCCGGCTCGCCCTGCAGTCCCGAGCGGCATCGGCACGGCGAGAAAAAAGGTGAGACGGCACAGTGTCTGTGAGGGAGGCGAGGAGGGACTCAGACTGAGCGGAGGATATTCAGTGGATTGGTCTTACCTATGGTGCGATATAAGACTTGCTCCAATAGATGCCCTCTGTTTCATCGCTTTCTCCACAATTGCGCTCACACCTACGTAGGGTTGCTACATCTTAAGCCTCCAACGCAAAACTGCTTTCATCAACTGAAATGTCACTTGTAGGAGGAGGCTTTAGCGTCTTAACACTTCCATTGAAGGTCGCCGAATATAGCTCAAGCCGCTGCACACCTCGAGTGTCATCAGCCTTGCTTTATATAGACATTCTATTTGTACTCTGCTTTGAGGCGGCCTTTACCAACACTGAACAACCTTTATTGCATTTGATTGAGGCTGGTATCCCACTTAAAACTTAAACCTTAATTTATGTGGTAGTATTTACGTACCAAGAAAAATCATGAAGTATGTCTAGATCGATTATTGAATTTATCTACCTCACTTTTCCGTAAACTTCAGATGCTTCAACTGATAATTATATCTACTGAAGGGCTGGATGTCAAAGATATGATTTTTTTACAAATATATTTGTACCATTTTATATATAACACGTATTGTTTGCGTAAGATTGAACTCCTTTTGATATGGTTTAGTTCAGTAATAAAGTGGCCAAATGACATTTTTTTTACAATCTTCCCTCCAGCAGCGCTCCGTCGTGACGGTCTGGAGTTTGCATCCTCATTCAGTCTCCCAGAGTGGAGAGACCCAATATTGCCTGAACCCACGCTACAAGGTCTGCTTTGTGGCACACCTTCCAATACCATATGACATTTATCTTGCAAAATGAGAGCGGGCCGACGTCCGCTTTATGGCCAAGGCGTCTATTGGTCATCGAACGACCAGAGATGATGATGGGGATCGTTCGCTGGCGACCGACCGCTCCAGTATTGAGGAGACGGAGTTATGCTAGAGTGGAGACTGGAGACCTAGAGCGACATTGATACCTGACCTCACCTACGGAGGTCGCCGAGCCTCTGTGATCTCAGATAATGTGCAAACATTAGCTTGATTTGGGGCTCGAATAGAGGGAGCGGAGGATGGCCAGCACGAGGAGGGAGGGAGGGGCAGAGGGGTGGGAGGAGACCCGAGTCAAGCGACAGGCTGTGGAAAACGATCCCCTCCCACCCTCCCCAAAAGCAACTGTCAATCCAAAAATACCGTCCTATAGACACACTCGTCGTCGGCCTAAGTCTTGTTATCGATCATGATATGAACGATAACGCGATTTGGGTGCGGACGGCCATCAACAGCCAATACTGGACAACAGATCTGGGGAGCGTACGGTATGAGACACCCTAATCAGTAATAGGGCCCACCTATTCGTTTCTTACTGCCAATACCCGCTCTCCAGAAACCATGCAACCTCGATCAAGTCCGGCACACCCAACCCCATATCACACCAGAAGGAAGTTCACGGAGTCTCGGGCATCCATCCGACACTGTCACCTGCTCTAGCTTTGAAGGCGGGTAGAATCTCCGACCTCGTGACCTACAAAGAGGTCCCGGAGACCAAATACCTCGGGAAGGCAGATTCCCGAACGCCATTCGACGTCCTTAGGTACCCCGGACACTACAGCTGCGTGGTCCGCCGGTTGGCTCATTAAAGCTAAGCGATAGCTCGTCAAAGATGGCTAATGGTGCATGGATCAACAGCTGGGCCCTCCGATGGCCTCCGCCACTCAGCCGACTCAGAGTTAATCCGAGTCGAACTCCGTCCGAGTCAGAGTGCTCCGAGTCCGTCTGCTGCGAGTCAGGTCCGGTGATAAAGCGCCGTGTCGGCTGCGGTGTCACGACGCCTGATATGTGGCCTGCCTGACCCGACCCCGAGTATTGATCAGAATCGGCGCCCGAGTATTCGCTTAGAACGCCACGGTACGCAGAATGCAGTTCGATGTCTACCGTTCAGTGTAACTATGGGTTAAACTGGGGTCATCAATTATGAGCTATTTAAAAGGTTCGTGATTCCCAGTGAATGCGTTGCAGCACCAGGAAATGGCTTCCAGAGTTAATTTCAGTGCGCAGTTTCTGCGTGGCGCGGAGCACCAGCGACTGCAATCTCGGGAGGCTCTGACCTCATTGGCTGAGCGTCCGGGATATTTCGCTGAAGGTGTAATTCGATACGCTTCGTTGGACACGTAATTCGATACAGTTCGTTTGAAGTTGTTATCTCTATGTGATAACTGCCAATTGAGTAAAGGCCGCCCCATACTGGACCTCGCATGCGGGTTGCGAGTTTGCGGGTTTTGAGTTTGCGGGCATAATACTAATTCATAGAGTGATTAGGCCGCTCCCTTATGGTAACTTCATGAATGCAGTGAAGCCGGTACACCTTCAGAAACTTACATATAGTCGCAATACCAGCGCAACGAACCAAAATTCGACTCCAACGAAAAACCCGCAAACCTCGCAGAACTCGCAGACCTCGCAGCGAGGAAAATCGAAAGTTGACTCAAAATCAACTTTTGGAATGCGATGGAAGGTTGCTCGCAAGCTAAAAACATGCAGACTCGCTTGTTAGATGATAGTGTGGGTCACTCAGCTTAGATTGTATTATTTGATTTTGAAGAAACCCGAAAACGAAAAAACCCGCAACCCGCATGCGAGGTCCAGTGTGGGGCGGCCTTAACTGTGGAATGTGCATTTTCCCAGTTCCCGTAATTCTAAAAGCGTGACATAAATAAATTGTTGTTGATGAATATCTTGCTTTCACCACAGGCTCACGTGCCCAGCTAGAAGTAACCCATCCTGCCTTTCTCATTTTACTCTCTTATGTACTTGGTTGCACTTCCCAGCTTTCAGCTTTTCAAACCAACTCCTTACTTCTGTCGGTTGGCTTGAACACAATGCCCAGAAAATTCGCTGGTAACTACGTTGTGCAATGCCACCCCACTTTTTAACCAACACTAAATCCCTTTACACTCGTTCCCGTTTCGTCTGATCCCCTCTCGTCCCGTGCCGATCTCCCCTCTCGTCCCGTGCCGATCTCCCTCTCGTCCCGTGCCGATCTCCCTCGGTCGTCGTCCCCTGTTGTGCCGTTACCGCTCGTTTCCCGAGTCCCATTTTGACGCCAACCGCACCCACTTGTATCCTCCTCCAAATCAGCGCCGTGGCGAAGCGGCGCGCGTGCGGGGAGAGCTGTTTTCTGGGATACACCCGCGGGGCGAAAACAGGGTTTAACGGTCGACCAGAGCCGGCGGGAGGTCGGTTTTCGCTGGCGATGAGTCGCCGTCAGCTCGCTGACACCGCTCAGTGTTGACAGGCCACGAGGGCGGTAGTGCTGCTGGCGATTCGCGCTGCTTTGTGAGCTGTGTTGTCGGCGTGGGAAACATTTTTTAACGACTGATTTGCAGGGACAGGAAGGGAGAACCAAGCTGAACCTGCAAAGGTGCTGTCCCGTGGATATTTGTCTCTTCGCGATGAAGCTGACGACGGTTCTTTCCCGTACAAATTTTAGTTTATTTTACATGAAATACCGGCAGAAATATGTCCAACAACAGATAACCGCTCGGTTAAGATGACATCCCGCTGCACGCAACTTTACAAGTTCAGAATCTCAAAAATATTGAATCAGACGCGCGCCCGCGAAGGGCAGTATGAGAATAAAAGTTCTCACAACGCTGCAAACAACGTGCCCGATAAAAAATACCGACTAGAACTGCAGCTGATGCAACAGAAAGAAGCTAAGCGCAGAAAGAAGCCCAAAATGAATGCTGTGAAAGTTGCTCAGGATTTGTCACGTTCGTTTCTTTCATGCACTGAGAAGTTTGATGTCATTTATCACCAGTAAAACGCCTTTTGGGCGAAGAACGAGCGAGCGAGATAGTCAGCCCTGCACGTGCGGAAGGGCGAGAGGGTACTTCCAACGGGCTTGTGCAAAGCACCCTTCTAACCGGTCGCTAGCGGTGTACCAAATTTGAACGCAATCGGCCCAGCCGTTCCTGAGATCTGGAAGCGGCATTCTGCACGTGCGCACGTGCAAACGGGGTCCAAAATGACTTTTGCACGGCACCCTACTAACCGGTCCCCAACCGTGTACCAAATTTGAGCGCAATCGGCCCAGCCGTTCTCGAGATCTGGAAACGCCCCCTGCACGTGCGCACGTGCAGTAGCACCCTAACTGCAACACATGGGAATGCATTGCCTGGTGGGTGCCTACCTGTATGCCAAGTTTCAGCGAAATCGCCCCAGTAATTACCGAGTTATTGAAATGGGAGCAAATTTGGCACCTCTTATTGTTGTATTTTGCACGTGCAGTGGGGGTCACTCACATAATGAAGAGTATCCGACCTTTGGTAGAAGGGATGCAGCTACCCTATAAAAATGACCGCAAGACAATCGCTCAAGCCGCTGCTGAGATATGGGCCTCTCAAAATCATTACTTTTGCAAAACTGCTTGAACACCCTTGACTTTTCACGTGGCACGTGCCACGGCGGTCACTGAGATGTATCAAAAGTAGTCAATTACGGGGTAGAAGGGATGGGGCTACCCAGCAAAAAAGACCGCAGGCCATTCGGTCCAGCGGTTGCTGAGATATAAGCCTCTCAAAAGCGTTACAGGCCGGGCCGGGCCGGGCCGCTCATACTGGGATTTTTCCGTTATATTGAAAAGACTTCGCTTCGCTCGCTGCGCTCGCTCGCTCGTAATCAGCATAAGGAATAAAGTTGCGAGGTCCTCAAGGATGCCGTTGCTTTGCCTGCAATTGAAAAGCTAGCAAAGCAGATAACACGGCCATCTCAAACGGTTAAAGAAATATCACCATCTGCTGACAACCTTAACTTCAGCGCACTAACCAGCCAAATTAAATATCGACATATTTACTAGACACGCAGAGTAAGTGTGCTACTTGTCGCGGGAGAGTAGGCTGCTTATACTCAACACGACGAAATTCTACCACAGCAATCAGATCTGAGTGGAAAACATTCAATTCCAAAGTTTGCGCCGAAGGGACACGCACCAACTCCCAGGTCACACTGGTGATTTGACCCGCCTTGGACAACCATAGTACAGTTGCAGATTGAGAAGCGATGTTTGTGTCCAAGTTTGGTCTCAGTCGGTTACCAGAAGATCCAGGGCTTTAGATGGGTTGAGTGGGGGTGGGGAGAGTTGTGGTGGTGACCACTTGGGCCAGTCTGCTGCGGTTTGTGAGATTAAAAAAAAACTGCCGTTTGAGGAGGGCTGTAATGGATCAACACACATTGCACACCCACCAATAGTGATTGCTGTAGATGAAAACTTTTTGAATGCAAACGAAGCAAATGTCATATGGGAAGCGTTAAAGTAGCGTTGCAAAGGATGTTAACAGCCGGCTCTTTTCTATTTGTCTCCTTCATCTCTGGAAGGCATCTAAACATGCTATTTTCAAACCGGGATGCACGAGATTCGTGGAACTGCAGAACCCGATAACTGCAGGCTTTGATGTGATGTCGGGAAGATTCCTCGTCAGTCGTCTTTGAAACAAAAAATATCTCCATCCATCAAAATTTGTTTTTGCCAGTTAATTTTCAGCTCATAATCCACTATCAAGCTTGTTTACTTGATATATTAAAAAAGACGTTGATTGTGAATAAAAGAAACATTGTCGCAAGCTTTTTATAGGCGATTCATTTCACGCATTTTACAATTTAATGGAAATTGGTTTGTGTCGTGATTTGTGCCTAGCGCCGTTTAGTTTGTTACGCGCCCCGCGGTAGCGGTCAGCCGGCCGGCGAGCGGCCGGCGCGATGAGTGCACGTGTACGGGTCGTGGGCCGTGTGCTGTGTCTATGGCCCGGGGCGGGGACCCGAGCTTATGTCAGGGCCGGCCAGGTAGCGCCGGCCAGTTGATCTCTGGACCTCCTCGCGAGCGGGTACGGTACTGATACCGCCCCGGTCTGTGAGGCAAGGGCCGGTCGTATCAACTCGGGCTCCGGGCGGAATCGGTTTAGCTACCGGTCCACTGCACCCCGGTGTCGGCGAAATTAAACACTGGCAAATAACTTAAACTATCAATGTCCCCACTTGAATATTACGATGTATTGATCTCGATGTAAGGTCCGCTGGTTTAGTTTGCCTCGTTTGGGTCGCTTCAATTAGGCATAGTGTGAGCCTCGTCATATCTGTTTGCTCAGTTGTATGCAATACAGATCCACTTGAGTTAATTTCTTGTTATTTGAAAATCAAGGTAAATCGTTCGGTTGGTGTCGTCACCATCGTTTTGATCGAAAGACGTAAATGTAACAAATACAGTCCACTTTTATCAGTAATCACAACATAGTCCTCCGGGCCGGATATAGCCGAGACCTGTGGTTTCAAGTATAGGTCGATTATTTCATCGGGTAGTTTTGCCTAGGACAGCTTCATTTCTCTTTATCTTTAGTCATGGAGGAGTTGGCATCCGCCAGGTCTAAACTTCGCACCAAAGCTACGAAGCTTTGCAACGATTTGAGGGCGTATCGTCAGGGAGAGTCCAAAACTTTGGATCAGGATCAGCTTGCCTTGAAAATTCATCACATTGAGAAACTTCAGCATGAATTGCACGACATCCAAATCCAGCTGGATAAACAGGGCCACGTGGACGACACGAGTCACGTCCAGACGATGGAGGACGAGGTGTTCCTCAGCTCTCGCCTACTCGCCCGTCTTGAGAAGGCTGAAGAAGCCAAGGGCAAGGCTGAACAAGGGAACGCAGTGGGGAACGCAGACCTCAAATCCTCACTCGCCGTGAAAATTCCAATTTTTCACGGTGATGTCATGAAGTGGTCCGAGTTTTGGGAGTTGTTCGTTATATCAGTCCATAACAATCCTGGGTTCGCTGATGTCCAGAAATTTGTCGTTCTCAAGTCCCACCTGGCTGGTGTGGCGCTGAGAGCCATTCATGGTATTCCAGTTTCTGGAGAGGGGTATTCCGAGGCGGTAGCAGCGCTCCGAGAGCGCTTTGAACAGAATGATGTACGCCGAGACACATTGATGCGAGAGATGCTGAACATGCCGTCGATCCGCTCAAACGATCTGAAGGCCATGCGGTCGCTGATTGACCACGTGTCGGCACACACGAGAGCATTAAACTCGCTTGGCGTTACAGCCGACAGCTTCTCTAGCCTGCTTCTGCCTATCGTGAAGGATAAGTTACCCGAGAACTGGCGCCTTGAATGGGCCAGGCGGAACACTTCCGACTTCTGTGAGTTCCTGAAATTCCTCCACGAGGAAATCCGAATTCGAGAGTCGGCAAGGGGAGCCACCACGGCTGATGCCTCTCCCAAGCCTCTGCCCACAGTGCCTCCTGTGGCGAGCAATCTGAACGCACAGCGTGTGCACCGCTCTGAGAACGCCAGATTTCCACCCAGATCAAAGCCAGCCTCCTGTGCAGCCTGTGGTAAGACCGGGCACGGGCTCGATCGCTGCGAAAGGTTTAAAGGCACGACTGTGGATGCTCGTTGGAAGACTGCCAAAGCGGCCAAGGCCTGTTTCAAATGTCTCGTCACCGGACATCGTGCCAAAGACTGTCAGGCCGATTCCTGTTCTGTGTGTGGCAGGGGCCACCATCCTCTGCTCCACTATACGGCATCGAGCTCCAGCGAGTCCCCATGCAGCCTGACGGCGCCCGAGCTGTCGGTACAAGCAGCGCCATTCTCGCCCCGTCCTACCACCGCTCAAGCTTTTGGCTCTGTGGCTGGGTCCCAGCCATCATTGGGTCAGCGCCGCTACAACGCCAGCGGCGCCGGTGGAAAAGGCTGTTTTTTCCAGACAGCTCTGGTTAAAGCAGAGGGTCCGAAAGGTCACCGGATGACACGAGTTTTGTTGGATGGGGGCTCGGATTCATCATACATTCGGAGCTCCTTGGCCAGCGAACTTGGTCTTCAGACCACAGGCACGGGAGTCTTTTCATGCGTCGGGTTCCAAGAGAAAGCTGAAGAACCTCGTGAATACGACCGAGTCAAAGTGAGCCTATACAGTCGTTTCGGCGACGGGCCAGTGAGCCTTGAGCTCTGGAGCACCACTCAGCTTTGCTCGCCTCTCCCTGCTACCCCACCGCCAAATGGGCCTTCCGGGCTGCCGGATCTGATGGCTGATGATTTTGAGGGCGGTGAGGTGGACATCCTGATCGGCATTGATAACTTGTATCATGTCGTGCTGTGGGATCAAGTCGATCTGGGAGATGGTCTGAGAGCAATTGACACTGTGTTCGGCTACGTGGTGCACGGTCGTCACGGTGATGGATCACCTGACCAGGACCAGCCAACGTGCCGGAGGGCGCATCACATGTGCCAGGTGGAGCGCCTGTGGAGCTTGGATACGGTCGGAATCAGTGAAAAGGAGGCATCAGACTCAGAGGCGAGACCAGAATGCGAACCTCAGTGGAATGACGATGAGGGACGCTACGAAATGGGTCTCGTGTGGAGATCTCATGATCGTCCGATGGACAACTTCGAGGCTACGAGGACAAGGACACAGCGCATGACGAGGAACCTAACGGACGAAAAGGCTAAAAAATATGATGAACAGATCAGAGAAATGCTGTCTAACTGTGTGATAGAAAGTTTACCCGTTCAAGTCGCCTCCCATCGCATGAGAGAAATGTCGAAGAAGGAAGCGACTGGTGAACGTGTTCCTGGCACAGAGGCAGCTGAACAAGAAGAACAAGCCGTACGTGCTCTGGCAGCGGCTGGCAGCGGGATAGGTCCCGAGCCTAGCCCTGGCTTAACGCGCGGTGAGAACACGGCGTCCGCTTTCTTCCTGCCTCATCGCGGCGTGTTCCAGAAAGACAAACTCAGAATCGTTTTCGATGATTCTGCAAGAGACGGACGTGGCAAAAGCCTCAACGCTTGCATATATGCCGGTGATGATCTGCTACTAAAGCTGTCTGCGGTGGCTCTCAGCTTCCGCCCGTGGTCGTCCAGCACTGCTGCCTGCAGTTGGGGATGTTGTCCTAGTTCATGGACAAGGACCCCGCAGTCGCTGGCCGTTGGCGTGGGTTAAATCTTTGATCGTCGGCAGCGACGGTCACCCGAGGGCAGCCAACATTCTGATGCGTGGGAAGAGAACACGCAGGCCGATCAACCGGCTCTTCCAGCTTGAGGCTGCCGCCTCGTCCGATCACTGAAACGTGGTCAAATGGTCAAGCTCGGTGTAGCTACCGACGGCCCAGCATTCTTCGTCGTTCTTAGGTTGCTTGTAGATTATTAGGTTAAGGCACGTTCGGTATGATCACCGATGTCTTGATAGGCATCGTCGTCTCTTATTTGTTAGCCCATTGACAGCCCCTTCATTGATGGGTTTGATAGATAAGTTCATTGTATTTAAGCAGCATTAGGCACTTAAGTTTACAAGAGATCGCTGATCACTTGCGGTGTGGCCACCGATCTAAGTTATGACCCTGTTTTACTTCCTCTTTTTTCATTGGTGAGGTTGTCTTACCTGACGTAAATCTGAATACCTTGCTATCGCATCGTTATTACTGGATGAGTCATTCAAACATAGCACCCCTTGATGATTAAATTCTCCCTCCACATGCATCGTGACACTGTATATATGTGAAAGTGTTCTTACAACTTCCTCTCTTCTTAGAAGCATGGCTTGTCTCGAGCTGGTGGATGCTGGGGCCTCGGGCCACCACCATATATCGTCCCGGTCTCCAGGACGACCGGGTCCTGAGCCACGCCAAAGGAGCCGAAACGCTTCGAGACTGCCACGCTTCAGGGCAGCCCTGCTGGCTGCTGGAGCGACGCGACTCGACTCGAAACTGAGGACCACCTTTCCCCTGAGGGGTGCCAGAAGGTGGCTGATGTGGTGCTTCTGCGGTAGCGGGCGTCGGACGTGGTGCCTCCGTGGTTCACCCTGTCGTAAGCGCATCGACAGCGTGGCGTGTGGAATTGGGAGTGCTGTGAGTTGCGCCGTTTCTGTGCGCTGTTGAAAAGTGACCACTTTTCAAGGTGGGGAGGAATGTCGTGATTTGTGCCTAGCGCCGTTTAGTTTGTTACGCGCCCCGCGGTAGCGGTCAGCCGGCCGGCGAGCGGCCGGCGCGATGAGTGCACGTGTACGGGTCGTGGGCCGTGTGCTGTGTCTATGGCCCGGGGCGGGGACCCGAGCTTATGTCAGGGCCGGCCAGGTAGCGCCGGCCAGTTGATCTCTGGACCTCCTCGCGAGCGGGTACGGTACTGATACCGCCCCGGTCTGTGAGGCAAGGGCCGGTCGTATCAACTCGGGCTCCGGGCGGAATCGGTTTAGCTACCGGTCCACTGCACCCCGGTGTCGGCGAAATTAAACACTGGCAAATAACTTAAACTATCAATGTCCCCACTTGAATATTACGATGTATTGATCTCGATGTAAGGTCCGCTGGTTTAGTTTGCCTCGTTTGGGTCGCTTCAATTAGGCATAGTGTGAGCCTCGTCATATCTGTTTGCTCAGTTGTATGCAATACAGATCCACTTGAGTTAATTTCTTGTTATTTGAAAATCAAGGTAAATCGTTCGGTTGGTGTCGTCACCATCGTTTTGATCGAAAGACGTAAATGTAACAAATACAGTCCACTTTTATCAGTAATCACAACAGTTTGACAAGCACAATTAATTGTCCCTCTGTAGACGTTTTCTTGCAGCGAACAGCAAATGATCGAATTAGACCCGCCTGTTAACCGCGGCACAATGATGAGTAACATGCAGTTCTACTCTCAAAAAACGAAGAAACAAAACAAAACCCAGCTTTCTAGCGTCATCACCGTGATAAATGCTTTAGTTTCCGATGGAGTATGAGTTGCATACATATGCAAGAAAGTCGCTCGCTCGCCGTACCCTGTCTAATTTCTCTCCCTCCCTCTCTCTCTCTCTCTCTCTCTCTGTCTCTCTGTCTCTCTCTGTCTCTCTCTCTCTCTCTTTCTCTCTCTCTCTCTCTCTCTCTCTCTCTCTCTCTCTCTCTCTCTCTCTCTCTCTCTCTCTCTCTCTCTCTCTCTCTCTCTCTCTCTCTCTCTCTCCACATATTCGCTGATGAGAAACGTCTGGTGGAATACTATTTGCATTCGCTGACTTCACAAAAGCGTTAAATGCTAATTAGATAAAACACTCGGTAGAAGACCAGCTTCCAATACCTTTTTAGCCCTGGCCAAGAGACGCAATGCACAGAGCACGTGCGTCGGGCAGTATGGAGTCGCTCACCAGCTCACGCTAAATTAACTGTCTGGGCCGAAAGGTTTGATTCATTAGTACTGAATCACTCGGCCACCTTTTCTTGTTCGAAGAAGATAATTTTACAAGGAAACCCGATGAAGTTGGATAAAATTTGATAGATCTCCAAAACTGAATGACCCTCAGATGGAATCAGGGGAAGTAAATGACCGTCATTGACCAATGAGGAAGCTATATCCTATTGAACGGATGCCGATAGAAGCCCCCGAAATAATTATGGGGTCCTACACACAGTCAAGTGTTGTGGAGGTAGTTCACGATCAAAGGCTAACGGCTTCAACCCACTCCCAAAGGTTGTGTTGGTAACCCACCGTCGAACGTTACGCCACCGCCTCAATTCGACTCTCTGAGAGCTACCGCTCCCATGGCGGGACCGACTGAAGACTTTTTGATCGACTGACCCCGGCTGAATACCAAAGACTCCCACATCCGGCCCCTGGTCAGTCTCTGAAACCGAACCTCACCTTTTCTGACTAAGAATCGGGCAGGAGTCGGTTACGTAATAGCGTCTGATATTTTGCACATGGCTCAGGCATACCAGGGTGAAGTAACCGAAATGATGAGCAGTAAATCAGCATTTACTGCTCAGAGGGGGCACTAGTGTATTATTTCTATTTTAGCACCTGAGCACCAGTATCGGCTAATACAGTCAGATGTTAGTCAGGTATTGTCAGAAGCATTTTGCGTCAAACTCTGTCAAGATCTTGAGTAGTCATCTCAGACAATTTTTGTCAGAAAATCAGCTTCGCGACATAGGTCTATGAATGACGAATAGGATACCGTCAGAAGTGTGTGAAGACGCGCTGGGGGCCAACGTGTAATTGCAGGCAGTGCTGCCAACCGACAGCCCCACACCGCTCCATCGGCAACCGAGAGTCTGTGCTGTTTTGGGAGCAGACCAGTGCAGCTCAGTTCATAAATGAAGCCCGATTGTCCAAGTTTGGCCAACTTGGAGAACTGATGTAGCGCTCAGCGGCCGCACCTTTATCCGGCTCTGATTATCGGTCGGCATTGGCTGCGTCTGGTGTGCTGTTTGCTGTAGTGGAGCACAACCATCATCTGTAGTGAAATAATGGCACGGGTATCTTCCGCGCCAGTGCGGAGGACTCATTTCTCAAAGCGGGGCTGTACGGGACAGAGCATCCCTGTTCGCGGCAGTGTGGCAGGCGGTGGTCTGGGACTTTTCAGCCAAATGATGTGCTCAAACGGGTAGTTAGTCAATTACCACCAGCAGTACAGGAGTATTGAGGAGAATGATCGTTTGGTTTATGCCTAAGCTAACTAGCAATCCTTATATGAGGCTACATCACGTCGACTTTTCACTTTAAACACGCCCATCACAGTTTATCGGCAGCTGGAGGACCAGGCGATGCCTCCCTTGCTGTCTTTTCTATCCTGCACTGATTTCTGCCAACCACGTTCACCAACTGGGCCAAAGTTTGGCATAGTTCAGAGGACATCCACTTATGGTGTCAATCGTGTCAGACCGGCGGTCCTAGGCGGAGACTGGTCCGAAGTTGATGCCCCGGGGGCCTTTGGCTTGATCATTCATATGACATGTCGTGTGTGTGTCGCCAAGACCCTAAGGTGTAACTTTCGGTTGAACATTGGAACGTGCACCACATGTGTGAAATATGTATGAGGGCTGAATGAGTTAGTCAATGAAACACAAACGTGATTTTAACAAGTCAATGTGATTTACTAGTCACTACAATGCCAATGTCTTACAATAGGAAGCCATGGGCGCTCTACCAAAGATGATGTTCAGACTTCAGAACATTTCTGTAATGGGGTGGATTATTTAGAGCTTGAAGTACCACCACAGCAACGCAAAAGACGCAATGCGCCCAATTATACCCCTTAGTGCGTGCGAATTATCACATCAACCCCTACAAACATTTTATCTCAGAATTTTACACCCCGTTTCCGACGTCTCCAAAGTTCCTCACCTATGACAGCTCCGGCGGCGTCTCCACCATACGTCGGGCTCATTTTACGGCCGCCGTATATCATCTGCACCCGTGTCTAATTAAATAACGCGGGGCGCACTTTGTCCTTTACGCCGCCTCCAGATGGACATCACGGTGCCAGTGGCGGGTCATATAATGCTCACCAAAGAGCGCCCGCTGAATGTAACGACTGCTCTCATTTGGCTCGTTTGTAGCCTAATAAGGTAGGCGCGTTTAAGGAGCGCTATCGACCCCGACTGGAGTGGCAGGGCTAGGGTGGCGCCGAGAGATTGTGAGGGGGCGAATTAGGGAACTGTTTGGGAGTCTATGGTCGGGAGTAATGAGTCAGGACTCATAGCTCAGGAGTCTACATATGTCGGAGTTAGGACTGCGGTTCAGGCTTTAATTCAGAATTTGGGGTCTGGTCAGCAGTTTGGTCCGACTTTTGGTCAGGGATCATGGTCAGTGTTCTGGCCATGGATCTGGTAATTGCAGGGCCACTGTCTGGTCACTGCCGGGTCAGTGGTATAGGATGGTAACGCCGTCATTTCTGTATCTTGGAAGAAGGACGGGATTGGGGTGGCGCCGAAACTGCAGCACTGCACTGTCGCAATGAGATCAATAATGCATTGAAGTCTCTCTATCATTCTATCTCAATTTCTCTTTCTCTCTCTCTCCCCTCCCTCTCCCTCTCCCTCCCTCACACTCTCACCGCCTCCATGCGGCTGTCTGGCCTCTGACAAAGGTGGCCCATTTGAGAGCGAGGCGATAATTGAGTGCCAGCGCCAGATTCTCCCGCTGTGCCGGTGCTCCGCAGTCTAATCAGCTGCCTTTGGACCGTCAATTCTGGGCAGTCAGCTGTTCAGTGCTCCGTTGTCAGCTGCTCAGTAGTCGCCATCAGTCACTCGTAGTCCGTCTCCAGTAGTCCAAGCAGTCAACACTTCAGAATGGCCGGCAGTTTATAGCCATAAGAAATTGTTCCTATATGCAGATTGCAGACTACCTCAATTTGTTTCGTATCTTTCATGCTGAAATATTTTCACACTTTCAACATCCCCAATATGCTGCAGTCTCAAAGCGCCGAAGAATAAGTAACCACCCAGACTGACGGTCACTTTTCCTTATCCGCTGAAATTGCTGCTGACCAATATTCCTCATATGGAGCCATTTCTCCCTAATCCCTTTCCAATGCAGGCAACACATGCCGGGTCACAGCGCAAGTCAGCCGTAGTCCGGGCGGCCAGCCGGTTTACAGAACGACAGGCTGGGGTCACAGAGCGGCAGGCTGGCCGGCCGCCGTCTCTGGTGCCGTTTCCACGTCAAATCGATGATAAATCTCACGCTGGTGGTGGCTGGCGGCCGTCGGCAGGGCCATAGCCGCCGCACGTGCTGAATAGCGAATGGCGCTGCTGAGCGCTGCCCCGTCGGCCCAGCGCGACCACACCGACCCCTCTCAGTGGTCGGCGCCGCCCAGAAGCCGGCCGACATGTTAACTTTGCCTGGAACCAGCAGCGGCCCACCAAAGAAGTTAGCGATGCGCCAACTCCTCGGGAATATTCCGGAAAGGGATGGAACTGGTGCTGAAAGCGGATACTAATTTGCACCGGAAACTACGGGACTGCAAGACTGGCAATGGCTGTTCCAAAATCGTTGAAAATTCAAAAAACAATGATGATTACACGCAACGAATAGTTGAAGTCCCAACATTTACTAACATTTAACATTTTACACTTACTGGACTATTTTCCTTCCTACCTTCCTTCGCCATTATCAGGAGCCTGAACGCTGAGTCCTGCGTGCGTTTCTCCTTCGTCCCGCTATTGATATTCTTCTGTTCTCGCTCAATCTGCGTGTGAACTCTTTGCAGCATCCACAGAGCGTCACGGGCTAATAGTTCTCCCCCGTGGATACTTCTGTTCTACCAGCCTTCCTCGTGGAGGCTCCCATTCTTCCCAGCTCCCTCGTGGGTGCTCCGATCTTCCCTTTCTCTCTTTCTCTCTGTGGACGCTCACATTTTCTCACACTCCCCCGTGGGCGCTCCCATTCCTCCCCTCTTCCCCGTGGGTGCGGCGCACAGCTCTAGATCCGGGATAAGTTCACACATCCTGGAGGAGCCGCGCCCCCCAGCGGCCACTCCGGCGGCCGTTGTTTGTTTTCAACGCTTGGCTTCTCTGGCGCAGCCTTATCTTCACGTCAGGCGGCCTGATTTCTGAGCTTCTAAGGCGCCCGATCGCTGGAGAGAATCCGGAACCCTTGGCTTATCCGGCTGCAGGGGTGAAACAGCAGCTAAAGCACTCGCGTAGAATCGATTGTGCTCTGCATAAATAAACGCGCTTGCTTTGCAGTCAGATTCACGGAAATTCATATAAACTGCTGTGCTTGATTTACGCGGTTGAAGAAGATTGCCGATGTTTAGCTCTGGAAGCTCGATGTATAGAGGCACGCGTTGCTATTGATTACGAGAAACATTATAACAATGTATTGGTGTTTCTAAGGAGAGACGGAAAGAGGAATGAGGCCGTATCACAGAAGCATCGCTCTTTGCTTATTTATTCCCAGTTGTAGGTTGGGCTAATGAAGCGTATTCGCAGTTTTATGATAAGAGTAATATAAGCAGTTTGAATAAGTTTCATCTCCATTGACGCTCGAAAAGACTGTGTCTATTGTCGACATAAGTTGGCTCCTCTCATACGTGCCCCGACCTCCAGCACGGTGGTAATTTTTATTCGCCCACCTTGTGTCAGCTATTACCGGCCTCTGTGATCGCTCGATCCGTGTGGAGGCTAGGGAATTCCATTTTACCTGGGAGGGGTCTTCCTACCTCGCTCGAATGCGCTCAATGGGATAGGTACTCACTAGCTCAACATTTTCATCATCAATCCACACCAAGATCGCGTGACGCATGTACCACGCCAGAGAACTCACGCCACGCCGTGTGTGCTATAACTCAGCTCTGTCGTAGATGAGTTAGCACTGACACGGACAGGCGTCGGTGAGTTAGTGCCGATGAGTTGCCGCTGATGAGTTAGTGCCGACTGCGATAGAGTGAGGAGCCCCGGCAATGATCCGAAGATTTTCCGGCGCCATTTCGCTATTTCTCGGGCCATGAATGTCGGAACCAGGCCATTGGGCGCTGAACTATTGGCAATCGGTGCTAAATCGAAGCAGAGGAAGGCTCGCGACGAGTGTTGTCGGACGCTCGGATTTTGGGGATCGTCGGAGCTGTCGATGTTCGCACGAGTTGCATTCAGTGTTTTTATTGTTTGTCCAAAACATCATCTCACGGACATATTCGATTTCGGAGAAATAGCGCTACGAAACGAGACGGCGTATCTTTTTGCTAGGGTGAACTGAACGTTATTGTGTACATGCGAAACTTCGTCAAACGTGCACTCTTTGAAGAATGTAACACTACACCGTATACGTCATCCGTCGATGATTGCCACTTACAGAAGCAAACACCATCCGTGCCCACCAAGGAATGTAAATTCGATTAACCGATGTTTAATTCATAGCCTTCTAGATGGAGTTACGTGACCTGCATGCCAACTGTGGCTCCCGGCCCTGGAATCGACATTCCAGGGAGGCAGGATTTGACTGGTGCCGAATGGCAGCGCTCCGCTGGCAGCTCAGCTGTGACTAGCACAGAGGCGGTAATGAGTTCACGGAACGTCGATCGCACAGCGCACGTGTCGGGTGTGGGTGTTGGAAAGGGGGGATTGTGGCACTCAGCTGTAGGATAAAGCATCAGTCAAACTACAGACTAGATAATATGTGGCATTCTCCCTGCTTGTTCAATCGTACAACACACTATTTCATCGAGTTCAACAGTATAAGCACAACTTTAGTCGTCTTTAGTGATCACACAGTTCACCATGTGAATAAAAACCCAGGCATTTCGAATAACAAATTGGGCATCTTTTCTGAGATATACTTGTTAATTTCATAGAATGCTTTCTGATATTGGTCCCTTCTGTTTGATTTGACACACACTGAGAATGCCACCCACTGATCATAAAATATTGCCGTCTGAAACAACCCTACCATATTGAGTGCGCTTGGTTCGTTTTGTTATTTTTGTTTCCATATTTCACTGTTGTAAAATATTTAATCAAACCACCCGCGACTATTCTCACCACCGACCCATCCGTTGTGGCTGCACTCGACACATTATGCGTCATCGGCACCGGGTGGCCCGTCCGACCGTCCATACGGCAGCCTTCACTCAGCCGAGGCCCATCGGCGCCAGATTGCAGTGCGGAGTTTGACAGATTTGCGACCGTCGCGGGGTGCCTGTCGTCGGCGATATTCACAGCTCCACGGTCTGGCTCCAGACCGCAGTCTGCAGAGGCGGCCGTGGTTTCGTCCTGGCTCCAGATCTCAATACTGAGCGAAATGGAATGGGGGCCCGAGTAAACTGCGCCGCTTGAGTATTGGTATGGCTGAAATGGAAATGTATGGCGTTGTGTCAGTGCAGGCTCTAACTGGTAATGCAACAGGGTTTACATACTTTCAGGAAATTGTTTATTATCAATGTGTGGTGAAATGTATCATCATTGCAAAAAAAAAAAATCATGAAAGAATAGCAACCGATCAATTCTTGTTTTATGGTTAACCAGCTCCAGAAAATCAGAACGATTCCCTGGCATTAACTGTCTCTTATTTCACTATCATGCCTCTATAATACGCTCTACCTTTTCAAAGTAATCCACCCAGCTAGTCTTCTCCAACATCCCCCGACCATCGGAGGGTCAGTTAACCGGAGTCGGTCCATTCCGATCCGCCGAGCGCGGGCCGCCGTGAGACCAGGATCGTCCGGTGCCGGTCGGTCGGACCTTGAGCCATTTCCGAGCCGGGCTTCGGCCAGACGGAGATAAATCCGCTCAGTCAGAACCGTATAAATCGCTGTCCGAGACGGCCGGCCGCCGGCGCTGTCCGGCCGTGCGGGCTGCGCCTGTCCGCGAGACGCGTCACCGGCCGACAGACTGCCGAGCCGCGTCGGGAAAGGTAGTGCCGGGTCGACCTGCAAGGTTTGTTTGGTATACATAGTCTTTTGAGGATGCAGTCCAATGATGCCTGACAACACCCAGAATGCTTGTCATCATATGGCTAGAGGAATCCAGGTGTGTTCTTTGCTACTGGACCTTCCACCGGTCACCTATCTCGTCTCTTTTTTTTAAATAAATCTAGGTATTGCAAAAATAAATTTCGACAAATTATTTAACCTCGCTTAAGAACCTTAAATGACCTCACTGTTTTTATACTTATCTTATCATTACCAAAAACCAGCAAAATAACTAATAATCTAGCCATTTATCCTCAGCTAATATGAAACTGGAATGGAGAGTTTGGATGCGCTCGATATGATATCCGAAAACCGAGTGCTTTTACCACAACACTCGTCATTTCTTGTGATTTCCAACCCATTGTCATCCGGACTCTGTGGCAGACCAAAACCATTACCAGCCGTGACACTGCGAGCTGTTGTATTTATGGATGGGTTGAGCAGCTGACAAGCGGACGATCCTATTGTGTGGCAATGGTCGGCCGTTTTCCCGCAGTCGAATTTACGCGAACGGGACCGGCCGGCCGGGCGGCAAGGCGAGTGTTGCGGCGCAGTATCATACAGGCGCTCTACCCGCAGAGCTATCTGTCGGGCAGTCTGATAACTACGTCTCCCACAGCTGTGGGGCCGGGCGGGCGAATGTTGCGGCGCAGTATCATTCAGGCGCTCTACCAGCAGAGCCATCTGTCAGCAAGTCTGAGAACTACGCCTCTACGGCAGTGGGGCCCCGTAGTATAACTCGCAGCCTATTACATCTGGACTGCTCATGTCTCCAGCCGGGCGTATGAAGTCTCCACGAGTCAGACAACCTCTGGTTGGCACGCCGGTCGGCTCTGGTGCAATATAACCGCGTTACCGCCCGGGCGACGGCGCCGTTCCGCGATAGCCGGCCTCTGAGTCGGCTGTTCAGTGTCGGCAGAATTCTGACACCGCCGGCAGCACGGTCAACCGCCCGGCCTTTGTGCCGCCAGCCAGTCCGTCATGGGGCCTTTGAGACGAAGATCAAAGGCAGATGTGGCGCCGGGGGTCTGGCTTCACGCCGCTTGACTATGAGCGCAATGTTGAGAGGCGGGATCAACTATGGCTCCATTATACTAGGAATGCCTTGATATGAAGCTTGCGCGATATTCGGTCTGATTGTGAAATGACTGGAGGTCAGGAGACGGCTCCACTGATGCTTTGTGGAGTTCATATCCCGTAAAGGTTAGATGTCGCATAGAAGCTGCAATATGCGACGCAGGCTAGTACTATGAAAGCACACAGCGCATTACGGCGAATATTTGTGTTGTACCGATTATACATTGCCACAACTCACAGTGATCAAGGCTGTTTAAGCCGAAAGCGTTGTGTATTTTGAATATATTTGATTTGTATTAATTGGTTTATTATTTACATCATTATCCACACAGCGCATTGCACTTATACACTCAATATACAGCATCCAGTGCCCCATATGCGTATGGGCAGTAAAGTTGGGCGGGCACACCTTACAGTAATTGTATGCCTTTTCATCTTTCACTAATGTTGCTGTTCGTGTGCCTACGAATGTGACGGTTCTCACCATCGTCCTACGCTCGAGGCCACCGAAGCGGCCACAGTATAACTCTCCCTGAATCCGCACAGTGTGCTGCTCCTTTGCCACCGTCCTCTGTGTCCGCCAAGCTCTCACTGACTTTGCCCTGTGTGCGCAGAGGCAAGCAATCTCCCTGTCCGCATCCTGTCTCCGAGGGCGCTTCTCTCACTCTTCCCTGTCCTCTGTGTCCTGGGCCGTCTCTCTCTCTTCTCTCTCTCTCTCTCTCTCTCTCTCTCTCTCTCTCTCTCTCTCTCTCTCTCTCTCTCTCTCTCTCTCTCTCTCTCTCTCTCTCTCTCTCTCTCTCTCTCTCTCTCTCTCTCTCTCCCCTATTTTCTGTACCATGTGTCCGCGCCCCCTCTCACTCTCTAATGTTCTGTGTCCACAGAGGGAGTCTCTCCGTGTCCGTGTCCTGTGTCCGCGGTTCCTGTCACTCTCTCTGTTCTCTGTGTCCGAGACCGTCTCTCTCACTCTCCCCCGTTCCATGTGTCCTCAGTGACCGTCTCTCTCAATGTCTCCTGTGTATCCACTGTGTGCACCCTCTGTGTGTCCACAAAGGGTGCCTCTCTGGCCTTCCCGTGTCCTCAGTGAACGTCTCTCTCACTCTCTCCTGTTCTCTGTGTTCGCTGCTTCTCTCACTCTATTCTCTGTGTCCTCAGAAGGAGCACCTGGCGCCGAGATCGGCCGTCGCCACTGGTGTGTCGTCTGTATGATTCTCCTAGTAGTAGCCGCTACCGGCCTCATCAGCGTACCCCTGCTGCTGCGAGACATGGCACGCGGCTCCGCCCAGCACCGGCTCCAGATCGCCAGGAAGATACTCGCCCAAGTGCCTCTGATCGACGGGTGAGTGTGACTGACCCCCAAGGCTATAGAACTTCACGCTCACCATTTACCGGTAGATTAGCGCACCACCGCTTCTTCCGTAAAGTGCTGTATTAACTCTTTTTCGGAGGCGGATCGGTGAACGAATTTTGTTTGTTCGACCGGGGAATTATCTGGTTGATTTTGTTTTCAAGCGGACGCTGATTCCCTAGAGTATTTGCAGCGCGCATTGGATACGCGGAGAACCAGAATAGAGCTGCGACTAGCGGTCGGGTAGAAATTATTCGCTTTGGTTGAGCATCGATCCTCGACACACCCTTGCGGTCGCGGATCAGTGTTCTGTGATAAATTATTCAAGAGAATCGTCAAAACGACTGCGCGTTAGCCGGCCTCAGATCCCGGTTCCATTTCGCGTGTCCGGAAGGACGGGAGATGGAGACTCTCTTGTGAAGTACGGAGACACGTCAGGAACGTTCCGGGGGACCCCCGTGAACCTGACTACTGAATCTCTGAAAATCGGTCCACCTGACATCTGATAGCTGCAGAGAAAGACGACCTGAAGTTACCGGAGAGCTCAGATTACCTCGGGACTTAGTGGATTACTGTGCACGGTTAGAATAATTATTCGCAATTTTGGCTAAAGTTACTCCACCACATATCTTGGGCGGGGTCAAAATCAGGTAACTATAACAGCCTACAGACAATGCCTTCTAATTATTCTCTTATATGTGGTCGGTATAATAATTCCGATGAGCTACACGAGAATTGAAAATCAGCACCTTCTTTGGTCCAATATTGTACTTCACAAACCTTTATAAATAAGTGTTGAGTGAAACGCTGCATGTGACATAGGTTTCCAACTACCACAAATCTTTAGGCATTTTATCTGGTCCGTTCGCATTTGTATTAATGCTTAACTATCTGATGCATCAAATACGCAATAATCACATATGAATGCATTTCAATGCCACCATCACTATCATGAAGGTGACTCTGATAAGCATCATCTTCTTGGTGTGATGATGGTGATTTTCATCATCTTTATCTCCGTCATTCATATAGCATTATTAATAGCATGAGCAGCAGCAGCACCGGTATACATAATAAACATTTAATAACCGTCACATAGCGCACAAATAGCAAGCTACTGCAATACCTTCTTTGTTCTCTGTCGTATGCTTTAATGAGAAACAGAGCCCTTAGAAGCGCCTCCGGGCACGGTAGTCACCAAGTAAACACGTGGTTCTTGTGGTTCTTGAACTTACTGCGGCTTCCGACCGAGAATAGGCCCGTAAATGTGTCGAATGAAACTCAGGGTAGATAAACTTTGGCAAATAACTTCCAGAAAGACCCTCGGCGTGCTTGTGAAACCACAGCTCTCCTCTGGTCTTACCTAGACTGCATTCAAATTAGAGGTCGTGCGAAAAGAAACAGTAGTGTTCGGAATGCTCTAAGATAAAATAAAAAAATATATTTTCAGGATTTACATATCAGATAGCAGGGATCTGAGAGGAACCAGAATTTGAATGAACATTACTTAAAAAAGAAATTGTCACCATAACTATTAAACTTTTCGAGCCTGTTACATTCGTCACTTCTGTATTAAATGCAAGCTGTATTCTACATATATGCACTTTTGGTCGCTCACCCACGTCTAAAGCGTTTGGTCAACACGGCAACTCATTTCTATTCATCCTCACTTGCCGGAGGAAATTGCACTGCAAATAAACAGCGTCGTGAACTGCAGCTAGAACACATCTGGCGTCTCTCTCTCTCTCTCTCTCTCTCTCTCTCTCTCTCTCTCTCTCTCTCTCTCTCTCTCTCTCTCTCTCTCTCTCTCTCTCCCTCTTTCTCTCTCTCGGACGCAGAAGCACTTGTCACAACTGCAAGCTATGCAAACGGGCCGCCTCGCTCGATAGAATGAAGTCGCGCCAGGGAGTGGCGCTGCTCAGAATATGGCACAAATGGATGATATTAATCAGCTAGGCGCTCCATTCGACCTGAGAGGATGATTTCACCCGGTGTGGACTCCGCCTCCTTCTTAACCCGCGCCCTATGACCTTCCATTCAGACCCGCGCCACTTCCAGCCAAGGATCGGCAGGAGCTCAGCGATATTTTCCGGCATCCATCCATGGCTCCATGATACAGTCTGGCGGCACGGAGGTCTGGTGAAATTTACAACGTCACCATGTTTCTGAAGGACGCTCGCCGGCAGGATCTCATGTCTCGTGAAGGGCTACCGCGCGTCTGTTGAGCGGCCCGGGTCACGGCCTGGTCCGTGGGGGCGGACGTTCTCTTGGGTGTACCGTACCTAATTGCTACCAGTTGTAAGTGAGAGCCGGGAGCAATTGGATTGGCTGCCGTCCCGCAGTTGGTCGAGGGAGGACGGGGAGGGGAGGGGAGAAAGAAAGTCGACCCCGCGGCGAGACTTTCTGAGGAGACCGATCAACAACACGGAGATGGAAACACGCAGGCTTGCGTACTGTCACGGTTTTTTTAGGTGAACTTTCATATGTAAGTTGTAGATATGATGCGTAAGTACAAGATTATTAGCGCTCATCCTCACGCAACGCTAATTAGTAGCCATCAGTAGGTATTCAGTAATGACATTGTCTTGCCAAGAATAGCTACCTATTACAGATCGCAGCAATAAAGCGCAACGCAGCGTCCGCGTATAAATTAGCATGAGTGATTACCTCGACGCAAAACAATTTATCGCTAATGCATGCCTCCGCGAATCTCTCAGAAATGATGAGTCTCTCTGCGAGCATCTGTAAGTGCGTAGTTTGCCTGTGAATGTGTGCGTTGGACTTACAAGTGCTTACATTACCATTGACCAGATAACTACAAAGTTGCGTGGGATTTATCAAATACTGGTGGGTCTGCACCAGTGACGGCGGAATACATCGAACTTTTCCGGGCTACATGCATTGCCGCAACGGCAACAACAACATAAACAACATCAGCCGCAGTAACAACATCAATAACAACACCGATAACAAAAACCCAAGCCGCACCAGCACATGGGTAAACAAACTGGAAACGAGCCCTGATTGAATTCCAATTTCGAGCCGAGAATTCCAATCGGGGACCGCCAAACGGCGGGTGGCGCGGACGCCGCGGGTCCAGCGCGGCGGCTCTGTATCGATTCGCCACCCCCGCTGCCGCAGGCCGGCCAGCTCGGCGCGGAAGTTGACTGGAGAACCCGCCGATTGTCCGGCAGATAGTACGCACCAATCTGCTAGCGCCCCGGCTCTATCCAAAGGTTGTGGGGGTGGCGGAGGCGGCGGGGGCGGGGCGGCGGTAAAGGGGGCGAAGGCGGTGCCGGATGGGGTGAGGCATCGGGGGCCATGGTAGCGAGGTGGCGGCGGCGGCGGGCACTAGAGTACCATGGCCAGACCATAGCATGAAGCATCCCCGGCTCCCGTGGGGGACCCCTGACATGGGTTCTCAGAATGACCCGCAGGGGGACTTGGGCAGAGGGAACGAGTGGTCGGGTAGAGCTAAGGGGCAGCCGTTGCGGAGGTCGGTGAGTGGCCATGCAGTTAGAGCGTGGGACGAGGCGAGAGTCAGTGATGAGAGACGAGGGTGAAGGTTGAGGACTGAGCGACGACGGCGAGGGCTGAGGAACGGCAACGAGGGTTGAGGGACCACAGGGAGGGCTTAGGAACGGCGGCGACGGCTTAGGGACCACAGGGAGGGCTGAGGGACAGTGGCGAGGGCTGAGGACAGCGGCGAGGCCCGGGTCAGGGGAAACACGGCGATGAGCCGTCATTAGTGGAGCGCAGCCGTCGCGTCGGCGGGGTGCCCTGATCGATGGGTGTCGAGTGATGCGACTCTGGGCGGCGGCGGTGACCGATTGGGGCGCGACGGACCGCCACCGCCGCCGATCATGACTACCGACCAGTGGCTGGATCACTGGCCAACGATAGAATACGGACAGCCGACCACTCATGAATGTTGATCATTGACCACGGACTTCTGATCACTGGTCGCTGTCTGCTGACTGCTGACCAACCACCCCTTGAGGACCGATCCTAGCTGAGTTCAGCGGTGGCCCACCGATCTCTGATGTCCACTCAGACGGCGAGCCGATGTTTCCCAGACTCCTGCAATAGTGAACGAGGCCGACCACTGCAGCTGTGCCAGTCCACACTCTGCAGAAAACCAAACCCACCAGTGGATATCCCTTCAGTCCGGGCAGCTTTACTAGTTAATAAAAACAACTTCCAGTCCTGCTCATGATTTCTGCTCATCTTTTCGGCCCTGCTATTTTGGTATCCGGTCACTTAATACCGATTCCACCTCCTATTGCCGCAGTTTTCAGTTTCTTCTGTCTGGTTACCAATCACCACCACTCCGACCGGCCAGACCACTTTGACTAACGCCAGACCATTGTGACCAACGCCAGACCACTGCGACCGACCGACACCAGACCACTCTGACCAAGCGGCCAGACCACTCTAACCAGCGCCAGACCACTTTGGCCGACGCCAGACCACTGTGACTGTCCGACTCGAGGCCACTCTGACCAACGCCAGACCACTCCGACCGACTCGAGGCCACTCTGACCGAAGCGAGGCCACCCTGACCAACGCCATCGTCTTTGATACCGATCCGTTCGGGTGCCATGCTAACAATGACGCAGTGGCGGGCTCCGTCGGCCGACGACGGAAAACGAGAGAGAGAGAGAGAGAGAGAGAGAGAGAGAGAGAGAGAGAGAGAGAGAGAGAGAGAGAGAGAGAGAGTAGCGGAGCAGGAGCCAGTGTCGGTGACGATGATGGAGAAGGACTGAGTATCGAGAGAGGAGGTCCCGACGGCACTGGATGCTAGGTAGGGTGGTCAGAGGCACTCTATGTGAGGGAAAGCGAACGAAGGTGGACTGGGTGAAAGGACAGTTCCTACTCACTTATCCGCGGGCTACAAGTGAGTAGGAATCCTGTCTGTCGATGTTGGAAAAATTGCATTCAAACTTCTGACTAGTATTTTGTTGTCACGTTTTTTTACATCGTGTTGGCCGTTGGGACTCCCGGACAGTTCCAGAAGGTAACTGTCAACAGCGAGGGATGAACGGCGTCCAGTGAGGTAGTCGGAATGGAAAATTGAATATTTAAAATGAATGGCAGTTCGGTGAAGCTGAATGTTGTTTAAGTGGTTTCAATTCGTCCGAAATACGGCGTGTTCTCTAAATGATATTCTCTCCTCTGGACATGAATTAATAAAGCAACTCATTTAGGGTTCACTGAATCCGTGTGAACTTTGGTCACGCCGTTGCTGAAGCCTTTCCAGCTGTATCAGCAGTCCACCGTTATGAGTTCATTTCAGACTTCTGAGCGGCCGCGGTCACTTCAGTAATACAAGTTTGCAGAACGGCCAAACCTATACGGGCACTACGGCACTTCACTCCTGCCCGGGCCCCGGCATCTCGTTACAGTCTCTGGGAACTTGGGTCGTCTGGGTAAAGTGGGACTACCTCTTCTAGTATAGGGAAGGGGTCAGATGCTCCGAGTCCGGATACTGTCGTCTGTCCTCCACGGGAAGGTGGCATACCTCCTGAATGGTACGACAAAAAAGGGCGCCTCGAGGCCTGGAGCGTTCCGCATTAGCTGTGGTGTTATCTGTGATAACAAGCTGCCGAGGCGTCCGATCCAAAACGACGCTGACATGTTGACGCACCGCGGGAGGTCAGGGCTGGAACAACAGGACTGCCCGGGTCAAACCAACAGCTAAACGGATCACATCCTAAGGTCGATCGGCTGGATAGCTGTAACTTGTAGTTGAAGCAATATATCTTGTGGAATGCGGACCAAGTGTTCACAGGAAGTCTCAAGCTGTGCCAAGAAATAACGGTTCGATATGATCATGTGCCTACCCGGAAATCAAAGCCGGATAGCTGCATAGATCTCAGGCGCACGCCGCGTACATCAAAGAATGTGAAGAGACAGGAGACTGCGAACAGCCGGGCTTTGATGAAATAATGAATACTTTGATGACGTGGTTCTGTATAGATTAAATCAATTTTGCCAAGATGAGGCAGCGAAAAGAGGAACTAATGAAATGGTTTCATCAAAGACGTCAACTTTGGTAATTTGGCGAAGACAAACTTTTCCTATTCCCGATGCTAGGCCACTGTAACCAAATGTCAATTCATTGGCCGTTGATTACGCATCCCCAGCTTGGCGCATTATTAACTTGCTGTTTAGTTTATTTTACAGATGCTGGTCGCTCATGTGATTTTGTCGCCTTGTTCGCAGACACAACGATTTTCCGTGGAACGCGCGACGGTTCGTGTACAACAAGCTGCAGAGCGTGAACCTGACGTCCGACCTGCGGCACGTCAGGCCGTGGAACGAGAGCGTCTGGTCGCACACGGATCTATTCCGGCTCCGAGAGGGCATGGTCGGCGGTCAGGTCAGTCACGGGGAAGGGAAAGGAGGGGAGGAGAGGGGAGGGGTCAGGTCTCAGGTCTCAGGTCAGTCGCGGGAAGGGGTACTAACAGAAGAGTGCAGACACTGAGCCAGTCTTACAAGCATGCAGGTCACCTGAACAGGTGAGTTCCTGTATGCTATTTATCTATCGCATTTGCCAGCAAGTACAAGTTCACATTTGCTAATTTTTATTTTTGCAGCCATGGGTGACCTACTGCCTGGTGACCTATCACGATTTTCGTCCAATCATTTCACAGCAACCTTTGCTGACCATCCAATAACCGCCTAGTTAGCGGCTCAAACTTTGTGGGTTTTGATTTATTTCTAACTGACGTCAAATTGAATAGAGCCAACAGGGACTGAAACACAAACCGTAAAATGCCATATCATATGTAACGCTACCCGGACCTAGTTGCCCACGATTATGCGCAGCAGACACGATCCACTTGCTCTCGGCATCCCTGCCTCCGCAGGCGGCGGGAATACGCTGACGGATGACGTGCAGTGGCCGCGGGTGAGTGGTCCACATTCAGGGGAGCGTGGCTCAGTTGACACTGATTTCCCGGTCCGCTGGGTAGAGCCCGAGGCGAGCCTCGTGGCTCGTCCGTCCTCGTTCATCGTCTGCGCTCCTTTCGGATAATGTTGGACGACGCTCGGCCTCGCCCGCCCCTTCGATCAACTATGCTGAGCTTGTCCTAGTTGTTTCTCGCTGGTATTCACTCATGTGGCTGTCGCAGCTCTTCCCACTGAATGAACTCTGAATGTGATGGAAAGGTTAACCCGCGCGGGGCTGGGGGGGGGGGTAAATTTTACCCCCCTCGCGAATTTTTGCGATATCTCAAAAACGGCGGCGCGCAGCGCCGCCAAACTTTCAGTACCTTTTCTTACATCAATTTGACACGTTCCCTGAAAATTTGAGCGAAATCCGTCGGAACCTTTTTGAGAAATTGACGTTTTAGTGACGTCATGTTCGCCATTTTCGCCTCAAAAACGGCAAAAGTTCAAACGCCGCTAACATCTTCATTTTTAAAGGAATCAAGACGTAACAAAAAAGGTTATACGTAATTTTACTTTGTCTATCAAATGGCTATCTCGGTTTTTTGAAAATTTTGGATTTTGGCCTAATTGTTTTAAAAAAACTGACTTTTTTGGGAAAATCATTATAAAATCCACAATTTTGGGTCTATCGAAAAAAACCGGAATATATGTCAGAGAAGTGGTCTATGTGCACCTACATACCAAATTTTAGAAGAATCGGTTCAAAAATGTGGGAGTTATTCAAAATTTTATGACGTCACGACACACAATTTTTTTGAAAAATGACTTTTTTGGAAGTTCTAGACCTCGTACGGAAACAAAAATAGCACCATTCGATTCGCCGTGAAAAACTGCATCAGATAGACACCTTTTTAGGCCTTAACAACCAACTTCAAAATTTGACCTCACTTGACCTGACCTTGACCTGACCTCGACCTGAAATTCATCCAGAGGTGGTCCATATCACTTATTGAGTGTGCCTATTGAATTCTA
Source organism: Amphibalanus amphitrite (assembly GCF_019059575.1). Classification (NCBI taxonomy): domain Eukaryota; kingdom Metazoa; phylum Arthropoda; class Thecostraca; order Balanomorpha; family Balanidae; genus Amphibalanus; species Amphibalanus amphitrite. The sequence goes on along the minus strand of NW_024883035.1, from coordinate 56,378 downwards.
TGAGTAAAATGACCCATAAAACATGTGTCGCACATGCCCTTTTCTATATTTTGTTTTTTGGTGACCTGACCTGACCTGACCTGACCTGACCTTGACCTTGACCTCTGAATGATATTGTATGCAACGAATATTGTCTTGGTAGCCTAAGAACACGTTTTGGGCGATCAGTCTCAGTCCATGACTCCATTCTTCGGCAACTACGGTGCAAGGCCGATACTGTAGAAACTTGCAATTTGTACCCTTGACCTGACCTTGACCTTGACCTCAAACTTTAAATTAAGTACATGTTTTTAGTAGTTCGTGATGAGAGCTTTCGATTGGCGTTTGAATTTTCCAAATCGGACCATTAGTTCGGGAGATAACAGGGGGGGTAAAATTTACCCCCCCCCCCCCAGCCCCGCGCGTTCGGCTGGAGACCCCAGCCCCGCGCGGGTTAACATCAAACTCGCACGAGAAAAAAAAGAAAGGTACCTTACCTAAAAAAATGAGCTTTATCTTTTGATCTTTTTTGTCGGCGTTTCATCATCTCCTATATCTTCCATGCTCATAGACACGTGTGCCGTTCAACTTCACAGTTTTATTTTATGCTCCCATGAATTGAATCCACTATAGGTACTAACCTACCAACTTCCTTGGCCAAAATGATCTAGTTGATATGCTATTTATGCAGTTTCATGTGCTCTTTACTGCATCTTTTGTGGGCGGATCGCGGAAGAGTGGAAGTGTGATGGATGACTGGACTGTGGCAGTAATGCTGTTTATTTGACAATAAATGCACTTAAAAAAAAAAAAAAAAAACTTCCTTGGCCATGAATGAAGGAATAAACGAACGAATGAATTCCTCTTTACGAATGAAATGTCATGCAGTGCCATATTTGAAAGTAACTGTATGTCTATATGGTTCCTTTGGCAGGACGGCATTTGCCCCATAGAGACGTCCCGATTGAATGCCCACACTGTCGGTCCCATGTGGTAGATTATGTATTATGGCCTCGTCGGAAGGCAGTCGCCATCTGTTCACTGCCCCAAATGGATTAATTCCGAGAACTGTAGTCAGCAGTCTGATAAAGTCTTGAAGACCGTAAAGCCCACAATGGGCCACAGCAGAGTTCAAAAACTTTAACAAGATGAAGTGGGAAAAGTCGCGAAGTGCGTTAACCCCGGCAAAGACAGATGAAGCACGTTGAAGGCTTTGGTTTCATAAAATTATTGGGGTATACACCTGCTAATGTTCTCATAACCAAGGTCAATGAGGTTGGTTAACAAACGAAGCAGCTTTTCCCTTTTTCTATTTAAACGGCGTAACCAAACGCAGGTTCCACCACCAGTGGAAGATTCCATCGCATAAATGAACCATCAACTACGATCAACTGCAATGCCTCTGGCAAAACTACCTACTTTCAGAAACATAACGTCATTAAATTGTTTACCCTGAAGGCCGTGGTTTTTAGGCCATACCGGCATAATATGGCGGTAGATAAATCTGCAAGTCAAAGAAGTCGGCTGCCAGTTAACCGCCGGCTCGCCAACTGTTTAAACAGAGTTGTGCTGCAAAAGCCCGAGGCAGGCCCGGTGCGGGTAACCTCGCACACAGTGCGGCAGAGTTGGACCGATGTGTCGTCATTTAGTTACAGGGCTGATGAAATCAAATCATTTTTAACGATTGAAAACACCACACATCTACGTGCCCCCATACACGAGTGTTGGCCAAAAAAATGCGTAAACTCGGAGGTGAGGGCTTAGAGATGAACGAACTACAATATATCAGAGCAACTTTTTTCATGAAAACTATTGCTAACCTCTCCTTCACCCTATTATGATGCATTCATTATTTCCCAAGTTTTTTGTTTTCAATAAGACGTGTAATCATTAGCCAACCTTTGAAGCTTTTAATCATCGAGGCCTCGCGAGTCATAAAAGATAAACTCTGAAACTTTGCAGCTTGTTGATCTGGCCATTACTGAGCTGCCTTTCAGCACCAAAGCATCAATTTATACCGGACACTTATTTAAAATCAATAGTGTTCCCGATCAGGAAAGCACAGAGCAGCATACGATTTGAATTTATTAGTCCAAACATCCATTTGATGATCACAGATGATCAAATAGTAGCAGGTTGGATGCTCTTTATTTATTTATCTTTTTTAACGACTTGTGCAGCATTTCACCGTGCCGCAATAGGCTCTGAAACCCCGTTGAGATCCAACGGCGCGGGCCATTTTTGCTCAGCCAACTTGGCCACCGAAAAAACTCGTCGCTTTCGCAATGTTTTGAAAGCCCGCTCTGAAAGGCTGGCCAAACGCTGGCTGTCGGCGGCCGATTCCCTTTGATCCGGGCCGTGCCAACGGACGCACCAGCGTGTCGCTGATGTTTCTGTCGGCTGTAACTGGCTCTGTGTCGCGCGCGACGCTCGCCCTCCGGCGTGTTTCGGCCCCGGCCGGCTAACTTCACCGGCTAACCTCGTTATCTCTCGGAGACAAGCGGATCAGGACGTCGCGTCTGGCTGGGCCGAGCTGCCTCCGACTGGGCGCCCGGCGACGAGCGACGGCTGACCCGTCGAGGTCGACGCCACTATCACCATCGACGCCATCGCCGACGCCATCGTCAACGCCCCTTGGACGGCCGGCCAAAGTTTGGCCGATCTCTGGACCCGATGCATCTTCATTAGGGGCCGGCTGAGTGAATATCTGCTAGTTGGTGCGTCCGGGTATTCGAGGAAGTCGTGCCATTGAACTGCAAGCAGGCTAGTAGTCAGAACTTTGTCTATTTGGGAGCGTACAACAAAGCGTGTATCTTTATATTCACTGGGTGTGACAATGTGACAATACATAATGCACATCTTACCGGTGAAGTGTCTGAAGTGGGTCAGAACTATTGGAAAACTATCCCTGGATATTGGAGTACCCTGACGTACTACGCTGCTGTCCAAATGTCACCGCAGCTGAGAGCCACTTGAACGAATGTTTCACGATCCACTCTGACTTTCATGGCTGTGCGAGAGAGGACTTCCGTGCCAAAGATAAAAGAGAGGTCTCTGTGGGATCTCAATGTTCCAGGCAGGCCACGCTTGCGTGCCGTATAAAATGCAATATCTGGAGTGGTTAGGTTACATCTCTGTGCGCTATGGTGCACACTGTGCACACATGCACCGATAGCCCACCGGATGTTCTCTAATTCGACGCCATCCCAATGACGCTTACGATAGACGCAGCTGACGCAGCAGTGATGACGTCACCGGATGACGCCTGCTGTCATCACCGGATGACGCCAGCTGTCAATGACCGGATCCTGACAATGACGCCATCAGAGAGCCGGCAGCGCGACGGAATCGGCGGCGGGGAGGGGTCGGGGAGGGGTACCTTGGTGCCCATCAGATTCCGGCGACCGGGAGGCCAGGAGGGCCGGGGAGGGCGGGAGATGCCGCGGGGAAACCAGGGAGGGTCGGGGAGGCCGGGAGGCGTCACCTCGCGCGCACCAATCGATGCCAACAACGGAAGGCGGCCACTCCACGCGCGCCGGGAGGGCAAGTGGAGTGAGTGATGACGGCTGGCGCGTGCTGCAGCGCCGCCACCGGCCGCGCGGCCTCTGCCATTGTCGTTTTTGCCGCGACCCGGCCGGATAATGTGCATGACAAACAGAGGTGTGATGGCGCCGTGCCGCTGGCTCTCACGGCGGCCACAGCCACCCGGCTGGGTGTGCCGGAGTGTGTGTGCCGTGTGTGTGGTGTAATATGAGTAAGTGAGTGAGTGAGTGTAATAATGTGGTGTGGTACCGGTGCTGTGACGGCCTAAACGAAAAGGGTAGAACGAAGCAGGACCATAATTCAAAATAAAGTTACTCTGGAAAAAACATGCTGATTTACGCATTTAAATAATAAGGTGTCCATATTTATCCTTATAATAGAGTTATGTAACATCTAATTGCTTTATTCTCACTTTATTTTCCGATATGTAGAGTTACTGTCTAAGCAAGTTCGTTCCAATCATTTTCGTTGCCTTTCTCAGCTCCATTTCAGGATGTAGTGTCTGTGCTAAGAAATGTCGAACAATAAGGCATTCAATACTCACTCACGTCTTTCTGTATGTAAACTCTAGTTTTAATTGGACATTGTATCCGTTACAAAGCTTCATTTCAGTTTCCAGTTCCACGCTAGATGGAACATTCAGATGTTGGCAAAAAGTCCTTTGATATAATGGAACTGTAAAGCAGGAAGCCGTGTAACGTGTTTGATGTGTAGGGACTAAAACAAATGAATTCCTTCAATTGTGTAATGAAGAGTAATACGGCATGTTTGATATTCATCTGACATGTGTTATACTTTGTAGTTACATACCGCCGCAGAACGAGTGATCTCCATAGAAATGATGCTTTATATGCTCAGCTTTAATCACAAGAGCAGTTTCCTATTTCCTTCTGGTTTATTGATAAAGTCATGCTTCTAATATCACTTTGTGGCACAGGGCTTTCCTTCCACACAATAACGTACGCAAGTCCTTCATAAAGGATTCATTGTATTCCCTTTAGCGATTATCTGCAGCAGTTCGTTCATATCCCTCATGCCACATTTGATGTTTCAGTCAATTTCAGTGTCCACTAAAGAAGCCTGCACCAAGATGGCGACATTCTTTTACGGCGCTGTCACCGCGCGCTACCAATCTACACCCTAGTATATTCGTTCGTTGTGCGGCGCCACTGGCGGTCGCAGGGGGGGGGGGCCACGGGGGCCATGGCCCCCCCTTTGGTGCTGAAAGGTGGGGCCATACTATCTTTTGGCCCCACCTTTCAGATCGAACAAAAGTCCTAGAAAAGTTTTTCGTATGTTTCATTTTCTTTCTTGCGCCATCAAAGGACGTAAATTTCACTCATGAGTGGGCTCAGTTTCGCATTCTGTCAATTTGGCGGTCAGCGTCGCTGGCACCGGTTCACGAGTATGGCCGGATCTTATATGGAATATCAGCGTGGGTTTACTTGAGGCTCTCGTAGGCCCAGCATTCAGCAATGGCTGGCATGAGACCCTCTTCGGCAGTGGCGGGTGGGCCCTGCTAAAGGAGATTGGCTCCAAGACACTAAAGTAAGACCTCATGGGTTGGTGCTGTGCACCTCAGAAGCCCGGTGGTGACGCCGTATGCCGGCTTGGTTTCTTAAGGATTAGCGTGGGACCTCCGGGGCCTGCATAGAGTTTGCATGAGCTAGTATGTAATCTCAGAGGCATGTGTGTAATGTGTACACAGTGGCGGTCGCGGGGGCCGGGGGGGGGGGGGCATCAGGGCCATGCCCCCAAAGGTCAATAAAGGGGGCCATCATATCATTTCCCCCCCCCCCCCCCCTCAAACAACCAATGGGCCCCCATATAGGTGTATGGGGCCCTGGCAATTATTCGATCGTCACGAGGCTAAAAAAACCACGCCCAGCTATTAATATAGCTCCCACACCGGTCTTTGAACGTCCTACACTGACCTCTGAGGGAACTTCAGTGGCGGTCAAGCGCCTACGTTGACCGCTAAGAGCCTACATCAACCTCTGAGGCCCCACATCTGGCCTATGAGGGCCCCTAACCGGCCTCAGTGGTCCCAACCGGCGTCTGAGGGTCTCACACCGGTCTCCGGTGGCCTTATTTTTGTCTCTGGTGTCCCAAGACGAACCTTTAGGTGCCAATAAGGGCCCCGCACTGGCTGCTGAAGACCCGATGCCGGCCTCTAAGGGTCTGCATTGGCCTCTGAGGAGGGCCCATCTTGGCCTTTGAGGGCCCTCTGCTGGCCTCTGGGGTCCAACGACGGCTCATGCCGGTCTTTTAGGGCCCCACGCTGACCTCTGAGGGCCCATGCTGGCCTGTAATGAGTAAGGACCCACATTAGCTTCTGAGAGCCCAACTCGGTCTCTGATGGTCTCAAACTACTGGCCTTTGTAGTTTGCAGGCCCTGTACTGGTCTCTGAGGGCCCTAAACTAGCCTCTACATGAAAACATACATGGGTGGGTTTCTGAAGATCAGAGGGCTCACGCAGTCTCCGGCACAGCCTTACGTTGGTCCTGATCGAGATTGCTTTACGTCCTGATGGTCCCGCGCTGATTCCCTCATATTTCGAGGTCGGGACCCCATGAGCCGGTGTGGGTCCTGGGGCTGGCAGAGACTGATGAAGTCCTTAGGGCTCAGGGCCAGTCTTTTTAGCAGTAGGACTAGGCAGGTTGAGTGAGCCCCAACAGAGCCGTTGCGAAGCCCCGCAGGAGTCGCGCGCGGCCCTCAGATGCCAATTCTGAAAGCTCGGAACCTGTGGGGGTCTCCAGAGGCCGGTGTACCTACTCTCTCCCGCCGCCACACAACTAGGTACCTATATGGGTAAATGTCATAGTCTAAAAATGCTCTCTGGGTTTCACATGCTTGTTCAAAGCAAGAGGCATCTGTACTTTTTAGCAAGATGTATCTGTACTTTTCCGAATTGTTTTATAGTGGTAAGGTCATGAATCCGCGTGCCTGACCTTCCAGTATACCTATGCTTCACCGATCCGTCGTCATGGACGGTGCAGCGGCCCGACCGGTGGGCACACCGTGAGACGGTAAATGGAACTGGTGATTTTGCCTTAAATTCCTTAAATTGAGCTCAAAGATTTCACGCAAGAATGAGATGGATGAAGCATAAGTAATGCCAACTGTGCGGCGCCTCGTGGACGTAAAAAATTAGCCGATCACCCCCCCCCCCCTCCCGGTGACGGATAATGTTATGTCCCGCGAGTGTGACTTTGGCCCCCCCTTTTGCTAGCGGCTGCGACCGCCAGTGTGCGGCGCACTCCTATACGCATTATCACAAGCGCCAAAAATGGAGTATTAGATCAGTAGTCTGTGAGCATCGTGGTATACCCCATCTCGATAAATTGGGTCGCTGCCCGGCCGGCTGAACCCATCACCTTTGGGAGCGTGCCATTCGCTGTTGTTTCTGTATCACCGATGATGACACGCGTGCCGGGTGACAAATCTACCGGACTCCAGAGGAAAGAAACGGTGGGGCTGCGTATATTCGGATGCAGTATGAGTAGAGCATGGGTCCCGAAAAATTCTTCAGAAACTAGAGAAATTCTCGCGGCCACCGGCATTTAGGCGATCTGCTCGTGCTTTTGTCACTGGAGCGCTTCTTTCACGGAGATTGCGCCGGCCGCCTGCAACGGACCAAAAATACACGGCTTTGCAATCCGGCTGATCGTGGGAAAATACAGCCGGAGGTCTCGGCTCTATGCAGGTATACCACCGGGAGAGATGTATTTATTGTATAGTATATACCACTGGCTCGATGTATAGCCTGCAAGTTGGCTTTGGTGCAAACATGTCAAACAGGGTATAGGGCGGATCGATGTAAGCAAATCAGACGTTCAATTGACAATTTCCGATTCTTATTCGATAATTACGACCAATTATATTTTATTTCGGGAAGTGTTATTGGGACCGGAGCAATAAAATCTCATTTTCCCCTGTCTCCTTACCTATCTCCCAAACCCCTTGCTCACGATCATCTTTCCTCTCTTTAGGTATCAGTCTCCTTCCCGCAGGGGCGGTCGCAGACTTGGCGTTTGGGGGGGGGGCCAACTTGGCAAAGGGGCCCCTGCACTGACCCGGGGGGCCCGGTGCTAGCTTAACCTTCGCCCTGGTGGGGGGGGGCCATTTTGGCCCCCCCCCTGTGGTTTTTCAGCGATAACTCAGAAACCACTTGAGTTAGCGCCCTGAAACTTTGTATAGCTGTTTATTCAACATTTTTACATCATGTCCTTTTTTTGGGGGTTCGGGTCAGGTCAGGTCAGGTCACAAGGTCACCAAAACTGACACCACCTCTAAAAAAGTTCAAAGCTCTCTCAAAGGCACAGCTTTTATCCGATCGATGTAAAATTTACAGTACTTGAAGATGTCACCCAGCTCTACAAAATGGCTATCTCGGATTTTTTATAAATGTGACCTAAGGTCAGGTCAGGTCATCGCTGCTCCCCATTATAAGTCAATGGGAGAATCGAAAAGTAGTTGTTTTTCAGCTAAATCGGGCGTGATTGTTCCTATATTTCGTTATTGAAGTGTCTTGGGTCAGCAAATCACAGCCCATGTGAAACCATTTGCTTGTGACCTCGCTGAGGTCACGCTAGGTCATCTCCCTGGTCACCAGAGGTCACCAGCGGTTTTTCTGCACTTACTTGTTATTGAATAGAGATAGAGACTCCGTTCGACGTTTATCGTGTTTGTCTCGTCAATGCGGATCGAATGATATGCAGCATGACCTATTTCGGTAAGGTCATGACCTTGACCTGAGGTCAAATTTTCAAAATGACCTTTCGAGGTCAAACTATATATCATTCGACGCGTCTCGACGAGCCAAGCACGATGGTGCATGAATCGTTTCTCTATTTTCTCGTGAATGCATGCTATAGTTAAAAACATTTTCAACGAAATTTGCCAAGTTGACCTTGCATGACCTCTGTAGGCCAAACCGTTGAGCTGAGGTCAAATCTGACGAACCTTGGCGAAAGAGCTTGAAAAGAGCTATCGATTGCTTTTTTCCGCGGCTCTCTAGCTCTTCTAGTTTCCGAGCTACAGCGGAATATGTCCGGCAACACCGAAAACACTGAAATTTGACCTATGATGACCTCTAGCGACCTCAATATTGACCTTAGCGAAAAAATGACCGAAATACTTTCGAACGTACTTGTTATGGGCTTTCGTTTGCTTTTTTCCGCGTCTTCCTAGCCCTCTTCGTTTTCGAGTTAGACGGGGGGGGTCATTTTGGCCCCCCCCCACCAGGGCGAAGGTGGCTCAGACCCACACCAGGGCGCGGGTTAAAGGGGCCCACGGGCGTAGTGCATGAGTGCAGAAATCCAGCCATGACCGGTGAAGCGGGGGGGGGGGGTAGGGAGCGGCACCCGAGCGGAGGCTTATTGCCAGCTTTGAGAGTGTACTATGTCGAAAAGGTAAGTTCATTTGGAAGCATTGGTAATGTCAATAATTCACGCAACTGTGAATTGACTACCGCAAAAAGTAAAACCGGCTAACTTAGCCATTTTGAAGATATCGTGCTAAAACTTTTGACAGTGGGTCATCGGTATGTGTTCAATCACATGTGTTCCGTTTCTTATTTTTCACTTGAGCACACATGTAAGTTTTGAAGACCATCACAGTAGCAAATGCATCGAAAGATGGATAGTAGTGGGCAAAATATCCTGAATTTGTCGTGCTGCATCGAGTGTTGATGAGAAAATGGGTTTCATTCCAGATTATTGTGGGTAGAGAATACATTGTCTGCACCCACTGGAGAATTATTGTTGGTGCAACTTCACCCACTGCACCCGTGGCTCCTACACTAATAGGCCCATGGATAACGCTTCGGCGATACCTATCGCATAGAGGCTGCAATGTGGCCCTTAGAGTACAGTGTCAGACCCCCAGAGGCCGGCGTTGGACCCAAGGGTCAGCGAAGGGCCTCAAAGGCCCCATATGGGGCCCCAGAGGCTGATGTGGGCCTTCAGAGGCAAATGCGTGACGCCCAAAGATAAGTCTTGGGCCCCCATAGAACATAATACGGCCATCAGTGGCCGGTGTAGAGACCTCATAGGCTAGTTGGGGGCATATAGAGGCCAGTTTAGGGCCCTCAGAGACCTGTACAGGGCCTGCAAAGGGCAGTTTGAGACCATCAGAGACCGACTTGGGCACTCAGATGCTAATGTGGATCCTTACAGGCCAGCATGGGGCCCTCAGAGGTTAGCGTGGCCGCCGTGGGGCCCTTAAAGACCGGCATGGGTCGGCGTTGGACCCCAGAGGCCAGCCTCAAAGGCCAAAGATGGGCCCTCAAAGGTGATGCGGGCCCTAAGAGGCCGGCATTGGGTGTTCAGAATCCAGTGCGGGGCCCTCAGAGGCTAATGTGCGCCCTTACAGCCCAGCAGGCAGCATGGGGCCCTCAGAGGTCAGAATGGGGCCCGGAAAGACTGGCATGGGTCGCCGTTGGACCCCAGAGGCCAGCAGAGGGCCCTCAAAGGCCAAGATGGGCCCTCAGAGGCCGATGCGAGCCCTTAGAGGCCGGTATCAGGTCTTCAGAATTCAGTGCGGGGCCCATAGAGGCTACTGTATGTCCTTACAGGCCAGCATTGGGCCCTCAGAGGTCAGTGTGGGGCCCTAAAAGACCGGCATGGGCCGGCGTTGGACCCCAGAGGCCAGCGGAGGGCCCTCAAAGGCCAAGATGGGCCCTCAGAGGCCGATGCGGGCCCTTGGAGGCTGGCATTGGGTCTTCAGAATCCAGTGCGGGGGGCCTCAGAGGCTAATGTGGGTCCTTATAGGCTAGCATGGGCCCTTAGAGGTCAGTGTGGGGCCCTAAAAGACCGGCATAGGCCGGCGTTGGACCCCAGAGACCAGCGGAGGGCCCTCAAAGACCAAGAGGGGCCCTCAGAGGTCGATCCGGGCTCTTAGTGGCCGACATCGGGTCTTCAGAATCCAGTGCGGGGCCCTCAGAGGCAATTAAAGGCTAGTCTTGAGACAGAAATGAGGCCACCAGAGCCTGTGTGAGGCCCTCAGCCGCCGGTTGGGCCCCTGAGACCGGTTTAGGGGCCCTTAATGGCCAGTGGAGGGCCCTCAGAGATCAACGTGGGTCCTCAGCGGTCAATGTGGGCGCTTGACCGCCACTGAAGGGCCCTCAGAGGTGAGTGTAGGACCCTCGAAGACCGGTATGGGAGCTGTTAATAGCTGGCGTGGGTTTCTCGAGCCTCGTGACAATCGAATACGGGCCAGGGCCCCATACGCCCATGGGGGCCCATCGGTTGTTTGGGGGGGGGGCCAAATGATATGATGGCCCCCCTGATTTGCCTTTGGGGGGGGCCATGGCCCTGATGGCCCCCCCCCCCCGCGACCGCCACTGCCTTCCCGTCCTCCCCGAGTCTCTGACAAGTAATATCCATATCTCTAAGTCTTTTCCTTCATCTGATCCTCCTTTCTCTCACCACCCTTCTCTCTCTCTCTCTCTCTCTCTCTCTCTCTCTCTCTCTCTCTCTCTCTCTCTCTCTCTCTCTCTCTCTCTCTCTCTCTCTCTCTCTCTCTCTCTCTCTCTCTCTCTCTCTCTCTCTCTCTCTCTCTCTCTCTCTCTCTCTCTCTCTCCTCTCTCTCTCTCTCTCTCTCTCTCTCTCTCTCTCTCTCTCTCTCTCTCTCTCTCTCTCTCTCTCTCTCTCTCTCTCTCTCTCTCTCTCTCTCTCTCTCTCTCTCTCTCTCTCTCCTCTCTCTCTCTCTCTCTCTCTCTCTCTCTCTCTCTCTCTCTCTCTCTCTCTCTCTCTCTCTCTCTCTCTCTCTCTCTCTCTCTCTCTCTCTCTCTCTCTCTCTCTCTCTCTCTCTCTCTCTCTCTCTCTCTCCTCTCTCTCTCTCTCTCTCTCTCTCTCTCTCTCTCTCTCTCTCTCTCTCTCTCTCTCTCTCTCTCTCTCTCTCTCTCTCTCTCTCTCTCTCTCTCTCTCTCTCTCTCTCTCTCTCTCTCTCTCTCTCTCTCTCTCTCTCTCTCTCTCTCTCTCTCTCTCTCTCTCTCTCTCTCTCTCTCTCTCTCTCTCTCTCTCTCTCTCTCTCTCTCTCTCTCTCTCTCTCTCTCTCTCTCTCTCTCTCTCTCTCTCTCTCTCTCTCTCTCTCTCTCTCTCTCTCTCTCTCTCTCTCTCTCTCTCTCTCTCTCTCTCTCTCTCTCTCTCTCTCTCTCTCTCTCTCTCTCTCTCTCTCTCTCTCTCTCTCTCTCTCTCTCTCTCTCTCTCTCTCTCTCTCTCTCTCTCTCTCTCTCTCTCTCTCTCTCCTCTCTCTCTCTCTCTCTCTCTCTCTCTCTCTCTCTCTCTCTCTCTCTCTCTCTCTCTCTCTCTCTCTCTCTCTCTCTCTCTCTCTCTCTCTCTCTCTCTCTCTCTCTCTCTCTCTCTCTCTCTCTCTCTCTCTCTCTCTCTCTCTCTCTCTCTCTCTCTCTCTCTCTCTCTCTCTCGTCCGTCCATCTCTTTGTCCGTCTCTCCGTCCGTTCGCCCGCCCTTCCGTCTCTCAGTCCGTCCATCCGTCCGTCCGTTTCTCCATCCGTCCGTCCATCAGTCACTCTCTCCGTCCGTCCGTCATCAGTCTCTTCGTCCGTCCATCCGTCTCTCCGTCCGTCCGTCCGTATCTCCGGAGGTGCAACTTTTCCCAAATAGTTCTTGGAACGTCACACAGTATATCGAACCCACATATTACATAGAGGTGCAACTTTTCAGGTCCCACGTTCACCACGTCCAACGTTCTAACAGGTCCCAATTTTCCTGCCTTTTGGGTCATTGACCTGACCTGGAAGGTCAACCGGTGACCTAGGACCTTAAAATTGGGTATCATCGGCTTCCTCTCGTCACGGGCAACACGCTGGTTTTTTCCGCGAAGCTCTAGCTTGATCAGGAGCAAAACGGCAAGGGGTTATACCTTATACGTTCGCGGCTGGAAAAAAAACACCTATACGGGCGAGGGTCAAGTTAAAAGTATTAATTTGGTTCAAAACGATGATGTAGATAAGTTAGTTATTTAAATCTAAATATCCTATGACGAGAGCGATGGACATTTTTGGTATGCAGTGTTATCCATTGAAAACAGGTCAAAGCTATTGAGTTTTTAATTTAGTGGTCGCCGCTTACTAATCATGCGGCATACACGCCGCACATAACCGCCAATGCCGCAACGCAGCTTAACTTTCGAAGTAAGCATTTAGTCTCACCCGCATTCATATGGTACCCGTCGTGTGTGTCCGAGAATTTCTCTAGTTTCTGAGGAATTTTTCGGGACCCATGCTCTGCTCATACTGCATCCGAATATACGCGGTGGGGCTGGTGTGGATCACTAATAAGATGGAAGGTTACAGTTCTTAGAGTGTTCCGGATATAGCCACTAAGTACTGTCTTTGAGTAGAAGACAGTTCTCGCGATTTTACTTGTTTGATCAGTTTTTCGTGAACGTTGGACGTTGGCAGCATAACATTTTTTAAATGGTAAAAAACAGGTGTTGTCATTAAATATTTAGCACTCAAAATATTATTAACCCTCGCATGTGTGCGGCGTTTGCCAGCTTCTAATGTGTAGGGGGGGGGGGGGTCGGTTGGACCCCCCCCCTTGCCGTTTGGCCCCTGATCGAGCTAGAGCTTCGCGGAAAAAACGAGCGTGTTGCCCGTGACGAGAGGAAGCCGATGATACCCAATTTTAAGGTCCTAGGTCATTGGTTGACCTTCCAGGTCAGGTCAATGACCCAAAGTCGGGAAAATCGGGACCTGTTAGAAAGTCGTAAAGTGTGGCTGCTAAGGGGTTTTTCGGGGTGCTGATCACGAATATCGTGTTGGTTTTGATCACAGATGATGTCTTGAAGCATTTAGACCAGGTCGGGTCAGGTCAGGTCAGGTCAACCAGTAGGCGTCGTGACGGGTATTCGTAGTACGTGTCAACCGCCTCTGACAGCTTCGTAACATGTTACGAAGTCACCAAAACTACTTCTTAAATGTTCAGATGGTTGCTAAATTCGAATTCAGCTCCAAAAACTAGCCTAGAAACATGTAAAACTCGAAAAAGTGACCCGAGGTCACCCGAGGTCACCAAAGGTCAATGACCTGACCTGACCTTCAGGTGACCTTGACACACACGGGAGTAACATCAAATCACATGTTTGAACGTTTGAAACCACGAAAAGCTTGCAAACACGCGACTAGTGCGAGCCGACATACGCGAAATCGCGATTCCGGCCAAACATGGTCTCGGAAAAGAGGTCACAGGTCAAAGGTCATTTGGGTCAGGGTCATGAAATTTTCAGGGTAGGTGTCAAATTGATCAATGCGAGGGTACTGAAAGTTTCGTCGCGATCGGCCGCTTTTTACGCGAGTTATTCGCGAAAAACCATGGGGGGGTCCATCCGACCCCCCCCCCCCTACACATGCGAGGGTTAATTGAACACTTCCATTCAATATGCATTAAAATGATGTGTTGTATTCATCACATACGAGTAAAATATAAGCCCATGCACCGTAGACCCAGCAACAACATCTATGAGTTTGGCAAATGCTTGAGAATCCGGAATGGTCTCGAAATGGTTTTAGAAGTAAAACAGATATTTTAAAAGATCTTTCAGAAATTGTATCATTTAAGTTTTGTTTGGCCCGCCGATATGACATGCATAGCGCTCCCTCGGGTGGTATTTCGTGCCTCAGACTCTGCACGTTCTCTTTCTAGCTGATGTTCCATCGAACACAAAAGCCGGAACACACGGAAATGGCATCATTTTCCCGAGTGTTCAACGGAGAGGGGGGACTCACACAAATGTCAATTTGTGATACAGCCATCCCGGATATGCTAACATCGTTCTCTTGTGCATGTTTTGGCGGCCTTCTCTGTGGTTGTCGAGATTTGATGAGATAGGTTGATCTTGAAGTAAAGAGTTGAAAATTGGAGTTTTATCTGAAGAGATGGAAACTCAATGCAGTGGCGCGGGAACCGGGGGGGCTAGCGGGGGCTGAGCCCCCCCTAGCTTTTCGGCTGGGGGGGGCTCGTAATGTATTTGAGCCCCCCCCCCCCACCCCCCCAGCTGGAGGAATCGAAATCGGAAATCTACCAACATAATTTCATAGATTCATACATAGGCGTGGGAACCGGGGGAGGGGGCAGTGGGGGAAGCTTGCCCCCACAACTCTGCGGCCGTGGGGGCGGTGCCTCACAACGTTTCATGAGGCCAGGAACCGTTGGGCAGCTTGTCCTCCCCAAATTAGGGGTTGTGGGTCACAAAGGAAGAAAGCATGTTAGTGAAAAATCCACCTATTTCACTGGCTCGGCAACTCATTTGGCAGATTAAAACCTTTATTCCAGGTTGCCAAAACGGTAGTTTCTTCACTCAGCTGAGACGGAATACCTCACTTTTTGAAAATATTTTCGTGTTTTTTGTTGTTGAAAAGGCCAAGGTCTGAAAAATAAGTGGCCTAAAACCGGTGAGAAAACTAGATTTGGGAGTACCCTAGGTTGATTTCTTTTATGGTTCAGCCCCCCCAGTCTGAAAGAAGTTCCCGCGCCACTGACTCAATGTCACCACTGACAGGTGCACCAGGTAGTAAAATGCATTGAGAATGAGGTAGATTACTCAGAATAGTTAAACCACAGCATTCACACGGTAACTCTCTCCCTCATGCATATTCTAACGCGGTCGGACGACGTGCATTGTCCATTAGGATGGAACATGTCCGAATTGCACCACCCGTCCGGCGTTTGTGCAACTTACTGTCTTCATCAGAGGCGGTTCAATTGTCCGAGCTGACCCTAACGGGCGCCGACGAGCGTCGAGACGCCGAGCCCGCGCTACAAACGTCGCCGTCCTGCGCTACAAACGTCTCCGTCCTCCACTCAGTAGGGGCCGGACGCTGAGACATCGTCCCAAATGGCATCAGCTTACAGGCGTGCCAGACATGTTTAGTCCGTCATTTCTACCGCTAACGCTGTGCCGCAGAGTTTAGGACTGTGTACGTTATAACCGAGTCGGCGGCTATGTAGCAGTAGGGGGTGATTTCGGTACAAATGGAACGGTTATCTGTGGAGTTACGAGTTGAAATAGGATTCAGCCGGCTCCCTGAAGAGTGATTGTGTTATCTCCACTGTGATGCTGCACTGTTTAAATGCAGTTGCATGACCGTTGACCCGCTGACTTATGAGGTGTGTGTCGTAGTGTTTTCGCAGCATAGGAAAGAGCCCTTTCGCGTAATGATATCAATTCAACAATGAAATCCATACCGATGCTAAGAATCCCAATGCCAGGTGTAGTTTTATAGGACGTTTTACTTAAATGAAGCGGTAAAAATGAACCTGAAAAATGAAAAAAAAACGGTACTTAAATGAACCTACCTAGAATTGACTTCAAATAAATGGAAATATGCCTATCAAAAATGACATTTTTGCCACAGAAGTAGAAAAATTGATGAAACACCCAAATCAGGCGTGAGACAAAGATGCAGATGGAATGCTGTTTAAAAGCAGACACCCCGACAAGAATATTACCAGATGAGTCAGAAATCATTTCATATTTCAATAAGCCGTATATATCTTTTGCCACAATTATGCGGATTGGTGGCATCGCATCACAATGCACAAACGTACCCCCTTTCAGTTGCACTTTTCACGGGAGATCACCGATTATCATGATGGCCGCCTGTAAGACGCTGTGCGGTATATCTGGTCCCGAAACCGGCGGACATAGCTCGCTGCTCCTTGACGGAGACATTCTCCTGATGGACGACGGTCTCCGTCCGCAGCTTATGAACAGAACTCTGCATTTTACAGTCGGAAACCAATACCGGCAGTGCCCCGTTTCATTTTTACGCCCTCTTTTATGGAGACACGACTCATCAACATGCACCAACTTTAAACTCTAAACACGGGCTATACGACTAAGGACCCTGCCGCTCTTCAGAACTAAGCAGCTGGAGTCTGTCTCTTCTCCAGGACCCCCAGCTGGAACCCCAGCCCTCCAGAACCCCAGCGGATACCCCAGTGCCCCTGGGATTCCATGACAGCACCTGCAGCCGTCAGGGACTCCCTGTCACTATACCCATCCCTCAGAGAGACCCTCAGTCGTTACACCCAGCCCTCAGAGGGACCCCAGTCGTTACACCCTGCCCCCAGAGGGACCCCAGTCGCTACACCCACAGCCCACCAGGACCCCCAGTCGGGTGACACCGGTTCTCTGACGCGCAGACTCACACCGGACCCATCATTCTGTCATATGGAGCCGCTCTGCATGGGGCCGGTCCATGCGGCACGTTCCCACGACTTCTCATCAGCGCTCGGCGCCGCCCACTGCCGCACCCCTCCCCCAGCCCCCCCCCCCCCTCTGCGCCGCGTCGGCAGACGACCCGGCCATTTCTACAGCGGCGGTCTATCTTTGCGGCAGACTCGGGCGGACCACTATCAGAATAAGATTTTGAGAGGTACTCAATGGTGCTCCGTTTTCAATTAGTTTGAAATGTTTCCGAGATGGTGTGATATCTTCAGAAGTTGATTGAACTCCGATGGGTGTTCGCTGATCCAATGATGACGAACATCCTTCTCTGATAAAGAACGGGAAATTTAAAAGCGTCTGACATTAATTTGCTAAGATAGCGCCACTTGCAGGCCTTTTCGCGATGGTTGATTACAAAAAAAAAAAATGCTCGATACCCCTACAGCAATACTAACTAACAATACTAACTACAGCGATACTAACAGCTTCACTAGACAAGGACAAAACTGATAATCAAAGTGATGGAGCTCAATAAATGGTGGTCTAACCGTAGGCCTAACCCTTAATAACATACAGACTAGCGATAATACATAATCGGCAACCAGTTATGCACCAAGGATGAAATAAGAAAAAGATGAAATACATGAAAAATCAGCGTAAGATATCCGATAAAAGGTGCAGCATGATGATAAACTGACTTGATATTTTGGGGTAAGCTGACTTGATGTCTCATGTCCGTCGATTTCCGTTCCAATGCCGGAGAAAATTCACGGACGGACGGCCCTTCGTTTCAGCTCTGTATGGATAACTAGCGGACACCCATCATGCATCTCCGTTTCAGTTCTGAAGTGTGTACCACGAGATAACCCTTCTCCTCCATTCCAGCTCTGGAGTTCCTATATCCTAGCGAATGCCCGTCCCCTCCATTTCAGTTCTGGAGTATCCGTGTGTGGTGGATCCCGTCTCCGTTACATTTTTGGAGCATACATTGACAGACGCCCAGCTCCCTCCGTTTCAGTTCTAGAGTGTAACTAAATTAACTATGCAAATATTCACAGATTCCCGCCCCCCTCCGTTTCAGTTCTGAAACTATATATATCCTGACAGACGCCCGTTTCTCTTCGTTTCAGTTCTGGAGTATATACGTGCCGTGCGGCGCGCAGTACCTGGACGCCGTGCAGATTGCCCTAGAGCAGATCGACACTGTACGGCGAATGGTGCAGCGGTACCCTTCTCACACCGCGCTGGCTACATCTGCAGACGGTGAGAGTGCAGCAAAACTCACTACGTGAGAGTCGTATCACAATGTGAGCTCACCTAGCGCCATATAACTCACTAGGTGAGAGCAGTGTCACAGCAGCGGTACCCTTCTCACACGGCCCTGGCCACCTCCGCAGACGGTGAGAGTGCTGAAACGCATTGGGTGAGAGCTGTGCCAGAGGTGAGAGTGGTTAACTCATTGGGTGAGAGCAGAGCTGTGCCTCAGGGTGAGAGTCTCATAGCCTGAGTAATGCACAATTATCTGTGCGATTAGTCTCATTGTCAATAGCCAATCATCTATTGCTTGGTTTGGGTTGAGGTAGCCTTCTCTGACGCCATATCAGAACAATTCTGATATAATTTTGAGTGGGAGATGGCTGCGGCGGTCACCGGTCTGCGTGCCGTCGGGGCTTTAGCACTATCCTGTTTGAGAGGCGGATTCCGGGACGGCAGAACGGTCACCCCAGGGAGGGATCAGGATCCTCTCCATAGGCTCAGTGGCCGGCGACCGTCCAGACCCTGCGCAGACGTGGGGTTCGGAGAAAGAATAAAACGGATCAGGGCATATAAAAGTCTAAAAATGACATCTGATAAACGTAGACATGGAATAAAGTCGGTACTTACGCCGGGTATAAATTGTTTTTGCACTTGGAGACAGCATCAGAACGTCAGTAAAAAGCCGCTTACCTGACTTTCTCTAAGTGCTCTGAGCTACCAACATTAACTTAGTTTGATTAAAGTCTCATGGGCCGTCTCCTAGAAGCCGTGCTCTGTTCCACCGCCCACAAACTTTGACATAAAAACATCTGCCTCGGACGTTTTCTCCGTCGACCAGGGCCTGTCCGGGGGCGGGAAGAGGGCGAGATTTATACGGCGCACGACACTGGCCCGCCTGGCCTGGACAGCCTAAGCTAATTACTGTTCACGAGCCGAGTCTTGAGTCGTTGCACGGCGGAGTGGATCTGGCGAGCCGTCCGGCTGCGCCCGGCGCATCGTTAACTAACGACGAACGTGAGCAACGCCCTCGGCCGTCGGGCCCGACGACTTTACGAGCCGCCTGTAGTTCCACTCGAGTCGACAGACACTCGACGGCAGTCTGCAGCTCCCACTCGGCTGCCGACAGCCGCCTGCAGCTCCACACAACCACCGTCTGCAGCTCGGCTGGTCAGTCAACAGCAGTCTGTAGAGTCTCACGACAATAGACAGCGGACTGCAGATTGGCTGGACAGCAGTCTACACTGCACAGCAGTCTGTAGGTCCACTCGAAGGCATTCTGTGGACTGACTCGACAGCAGTTTGCAAGGCATATTGTTCGAAAAACTCGGATGTTGCCTCGCACCACGTGTCAAACGTGAGACACTTGTCTTTTTGCATAAAAATGAAGACCCAATTGCGTGAGCACATGATCGATGTCCAGGTTCAATGATGTTTTGTGTTTCGATTGATGATTGCAGTACTGCAGTAGCACGGCTGTTTATCCTTCACAAGGAGGTGAACGAGAGAATGCGCCATACAGCCGGCGCTGCTGCCTCTGGTTGTTGACAACAATCTTGTTTGTAGTTTCCATTCTGTCCAAAGTGCCAATCCACAGCCGCATTGTCTCAATACAGCCAGCGTAAATTTGACTTCAGCACTCCTGTGATGACCGAAAAATCTGAAACAAAATACCGGTGGCATCGTAAATAAGACGTCACGAGACGGAAGGGGATGAGAAGACTATACAGACGAAGGCTCACCGTCCGACGTCTCGGATCGACAACCCCTCTTCAATATGTGCTGTATTCAAGCGCCCCTATCAAACATCAGGTGCTTCCACAGTCGTAACTTCCCATGGTATTCATCAAGCCTTCGGGACAATTTTGATCATTAAAAAAAAACATACCTCCTCGTAAGGGAAACTTCAGCTTTTTAGACTCGCACGTAGGTTCTCGCGCGATTTGTATGCTTTCGCGATGTTAATAATAGCATGTGCCTGGGTCAACCCTCGGAAGTTTTAGTTGGAGTAATTTCGACAGCCCCTAAATGTTCTGTCATGAGTAGCTTAGCTACACACAAGGTTTTACTGGCTATAGTTTCGCTTGGTGTTGGATATATGCCAGACCTGTTCATTCTCAATCGATCGGGGTTAGCTACCGATTAGCAATCAACGTCCGGAAGCAATCCTACCGCCTATGTTGCCGACCGGATAACGACTGCTTCCGACCAGCTGTAATCCGAATCCCACGGGTAGGTATAAATATATCGGTTACTCTAAGGGGACTTCGATTCTGATGAGGCTAAGTATGATGAAAACCATCAGAGGCACGTCACAGGCGAAGCCGCAAAGCCCTACTATTATACCGTAATTATTTTGGCATCCAAGCGATGCAAAAATAATGGCGGCAGATGAGGCACAAAGAAAGCCTAATCTGATGGAAAAAATATGCGACTGCATTGGCATTGAATGCAGTGACAGTGGCACCGAACTCCTGGCTGTGCTGGTGGCATGAACATTGGTGACGGCATCGCCCAGGCTTTTAGCGTATTTCAGCCATGCGAATAAAATGAGGCATTCTATTTTTTTTTTTTTGTGAAAACTTGCAATAAAATGCTTTGGCAATCAAGTAACTGTTGGTGATACTTCACTACCAACGCTGCACGCGCGAGCAGCGCCACAAAAGACCCACTAGCACAGCGGGTTGACGTAAAGGCTGGTTCACAGCTCACCCTCCGTATCCGCCGGCTTCCCAGGGCCGTCCGATATCGGCTGGCCAACCTGCCTTTTCCGCCGGCCCATACGTCTTGGCAGCGCGCTGGCCGGCCGGCCGGTCCGTCGCACAGCCCGTCGGCCGACCAGTCTATTGTTGGCCGCTATTGGCCACGCTCGATCGTCGTCTCAGTACCGCCCGCGGCCACCGACCTCGCCACCATGGCCGATGACCTCTGATGACCTCATCTGACCGCCGCCAGCGGCGACCGGCGCGGTGGTCGCGACGCCAGAACCGCCGTCAGCCCCCGAGGAATACTCGTAAATCCCGCAATAAGCTGGTATTCGCGTCTGGTGTGTACCAACAAACTACAGCAAGCAGAAAACTTTCTACATCGGGAATGTCTGGAATCTCGGACAGAAACTTTTCTAAAAAAACAAGTTTTTGTTATTCCACCAGCGGCACGCTGCACGCAGCTGTGCCGATGGCATGTTATGAATCTTTCCAGCCGGAAACGATTCGCGGTGCTATCCTCAGCAGGCTGAGCTGGTTCACAATGGTCCCATCTTTTCGTCCACATGAGACCTGAAAGGCCAGGGAGGCGGCCGGGGTGTCTCCATCAGACCACGGGCCGAGTAGCAGCCAGCACCAACGCCGGCGGTCGGCGTCGAGCCGTGTTTTAGCTGGAAATGAGTAGGGAGCTAATTAAATCCGGCTGATTTGAATGGCCTAATCGAATTCAGCGGAGCTCGTTAGTTGCGTTGGAATTGACCGCCAAAACGCCAGCGTCGGTCTGGAATGCTAATGCATCAACTGGTGCTAATCGGGCTCTTCTGGCTTAAAACGCAAGAATGCACTAATGATAGATGATGGAAGCAGTTGACATGTTCATTTGCATATATCACAAGAACTAAGGTTCATGAGGTATCATTCCAGCCGTTCCGTGTCGACCTTGGCGACAAAAGCTATCCATCATGCTACCGATTGCCTCCAAGAAGCATCGATTTTGCTTTCAGGAGGCCCATTCGGCTTTAAGAATGGCTGATTGGACCTCCATTTGTCAAATCTCGCCGAGCCGTGGCCCGGTTCGGCCCCGCTAGTTTCGGCTCACACCGATTCCGGCCAGCTCAGCGGTCTCCCGTGTCCAGAAGGCATCAGCTCCCAGTCGGCCGGCCAGACGGGCCGCCACAGCCGCCGACTTGGCTTCGGAGGCGCGTGGGATGGCGGGCGGGCACGCCATCCGATCGGCACACCACTCTGTTGCCGAGGCTGTCCGGTGTGCCGCTCTCCGGTCACGGAAGGAGACCTTCTCTCCGCAGCCCGACAAACCCTGCACGGATGCTGGAAACAAACAGTCGACCGCGGTTCTGCGGAAAATAGCGCTGCATTTTTAGTTGAAAGCGATGCGGGATATTTGTTTTAGTTGAGGCTGAATTTCTCAGAATTTTCCCGCTGAGAAATTCAGCTAGGACGGGTTGACAAACATCCGCGACTGGCGGAGACATTCACAGATGACTGATATAAATACTAATAACGACTTACCCAAAACGGGCCTCACAGAACGGACTCTCCGACCCGGCCTGGGCCACGGCGAGCTCGAAATGTTCTGGATCATGAGACCGCTCTGAAGCGAGCCAACGGCCACAGTTGGGGCCGAACGTCCTTTTCCGGCTGCGGAGTCCCATTTGGCATTGTCGAACCGAGCGGCCCGATAAGGTTAGGGCCGGCACTAACCGACAGTGACAGAATGGAGTCCGGTCCGGCGGTCCATCGATCCCTGTAGCGATAGCACGGACATGGGGAGATTCCGCCACTGAATTCGAAAGGTGCGGACTAATAATGCCCGCGGCCGTTAGCGATATCATTGAGCTCGGTGATCCCGACTGATTGATGCCAGTAGCGAGCGCTGAAATTTATGCGGATGGAAGCGTCGCATGTCATCATGGCTAGTCAGAATCGCTGACAAATTGTGGCCTGAAATAAGCTTATGTCATGGCCTGACTATGCAATGTATAGTTTGGTTGGCTCGGAATGATTCATCAGTGCATTGATCCTATGATAGATGAGATTGTCCAACAGATGAGTTATTGGTGTGACGAGCCGAGTGACCAAATATGTCTGTCTCGTTCAAGCCATCCATTCTCTGAAAAACTATGTAGACGCTGCTCTCATCGCAAGTAATTTGCCCATTTTCTTATAAAAAATAAAAAAAACAATTCAACAGGTTTACGCCACGAAACTTACTAACACTTCAAGATAATTATTTAATATTCATTCCCATAATGCCGTGACCCCAGGCCCCTCCCGCTGACCGCTCTTCCATATACCGGCAGAGATTCTGGAGATCCACAAAGGAGGCCGAATGGCCAGTCTGCTCGGTGTTGAGGGAGGTCACGCCATCGCCAGCAGTTTGTCTGTTCTGAGGAGTTTTCACGACCTGGGAGCCCGTTACCTGACCCTCACACACACCTGCAGTACACCATGGTGAGTAATCACGGGATCTGCTGGAAACCATGGTAGCGATCACGGAATTGTAGGAAACCATGTTGAGTGAGAAATCACCTAAAACACATCGTGGTAAGTTAGCACATGGCCTGCAGTACACCGCGGGTCCGTGGTATCGAGTGGCCTTAAGTACGCCATGGTAGGTAGTCAGGTGACCTGCAGCACATCCTGGTTTGTGATCACATGAACATGCACGCACCTGAGTGCACATTTGTTTTCTCATATCAACGTCAACACACCCCTGAAGGCAGTGCATCCGTTGATTTCAAAATTGTTCGCGCGACCTTTTCGTAATAAGTAACTCCACGGAGAGAAGCCGACGTTGTCTCATGATTCTTCCTCTGTTCAGTCTATATTGGACCTGAGACTGAACCGGTATTGGATTACAAGAGTCGCTCAAATATTGGGTCTGCTCGCCTCACAGACCGAAATCCCCTTTATTGGCGAAGTTTGGCTTCTCCTTCACCATACTGGACATTTCAGTACGGGCGACTCTCACCACACTGCGGGCCGCCGCGCTGACAAAAGTGGCGAGAGGTCACTGTCGCTCAGCGGAGAGGTCACTGTTTGTCGAGAAGGGAGAGGTCACTGCGGAGAGGTCATTTCTGTCCAGTAACGAGAGGTCACCGAAGAAAAGGCATTCTGGCCCATCGAGGCAGCCACCATCGTCCAATTGGCAAAGGTCACTGCCGTCGATGGGCAGAGGTCACTGTCATCCATTAGGGAGAAGTCACTGAAGATCACTGGGCGAAGGTCAATGCGGGGGCGGTAATCACTGTGCGCTGTAACTGTCGTCCTGTGCTTTGCTAACTCAACTTTGTTTTATCCATGAGTTGATTAATTTTTGCTTCCAGAGCTAAATAATGTGAACATAGCACCAGCTTTACGTTGCCATCCTACCAGTGACGAGTACGCGTGCGATGTTTTGCCCATTCCTACTTTGTGCAGCCGCCCCCGATCTCAGCCAAGAAAAAACAGCCCTCGCTTTTAGCGTTCCGTGACTTCTTTCGTTTGATCTTCAGTTTAAATTCAGCGGTCCAAATGTCAACATCGATAAAACACAGTTGCCGCAGCTGGAAAGTCAATGAAATGTATCGTTTCATCTGATGGTGGGAGCTGAACTTTTGAGAGGGACGCACGCTGAAATGGAAAGGCGGGAACTGAAAAATATGGCTACTCATTGTGTACACTGCTCAGGGAGGTACGCTTTCAGTGAGGCAGGACCTGATAGCAGGACCTAGAAATAACGGCAACCCTGCAGCTGGCGCTACTGTCGATTCTACATAGTCGCTCTTTCCCTTTATTCGTTTAGAATTCCATGTAACACCAAACCAGCGTTAATCATGCCTCGTATAAGACCCATGCCTGCATTTTGTCATGGCGCTAGTATACGACTTTCTGCCACACAATAACTACACTGGCTGTGAGCGATCGGCGGCGCGCCACTTATGTCGCGCCATGTGTGTGCTGCGCCAGCCTGGCCGCCCTATATTTGCCGCAATGGCCGCCGCTACTCTTATTATGGAGTCATGAGATGCACCAGCGACCGTAACGTAGCTAGGTGACTCCTTCCGAGCACAAACATATTAGTTTATTGCACATTGCTGCAAATGCATGCATTAGCAGGCATGCGTAAATACATGTAGTGGCCATTTACTTCTAATTGTACTTAAGGCACTAGCGGATCAAGAAAGGCGGTCTTTGACGCCGAGGACGGAGATAACCCCAAAAACATATCTCCGAATTGAAAAAAAACTCATCGAATTTCGATTCCTTAACGCACTACGCAGTTTAAAAGAAACCTTTCCTAACATAAAAGAAGTTGTTAACTTTTTGTTTGATTCTAAAAAAAAACGCAAATTTTCGCCGATTTCAGGCTCTGCGGGGGGGGGGGGGGGAGCATCCCAATGCTGCAAAAACCTAATAAACCTTCACACGCGGGCCGTCATATAATTGCAGCTATACATGGATCATCTATCAAAGTAAATATAGCTGCACCTACGCAGATCGCTACATTGACGGATCTCGCATATATTTACACCTCACACACCTGGGTCTCTTGGGTAAGGCACCACCCACGCTGACGTCACCGGATGCCCCTGATGACGTCACGGCGGGTCAGCTGAGCCGCGGGGACGGCAAGTGGGCGTGGTACTACGCTCCTGCTGTCGGGCCGCAGACAAAGCACTACGGTCTGAGCAGTAATGGATGATTATGTAGGAAGTCAGCTGAGCGCGGTGCTAGTCATACAAACGATACCCACGCATGCCAGCCGCTGCAAGACTTGGCAAGGCAAAGCGAACTATTGTGTTTGGGTTGTCGGTTGACGCTTTGATGTTAATTTCGTGTGTCATCGGTTATTACATGCGTACGATGTTGGTGATGGTAGATTAACCTCAAAGGATTACTGCCGGTGATACATGGATCGTGTACTGTGGCGTTCGCCAGTATCGTAATTAGCTATCGTTTCCACCATAACCATATTCACAGTTCCGCGTATACGGTTATTGGAGACGCTAATGCGTCTCAATGCTTGGCACCTCCTAATGATCTACCATCGGATAATGGGGGGAATTTTCTGAAGGCGCCAATAACTACATATATAGGCTCTTGCGGAAAGTTGTACAACGCACTTACAGGACTATGAGCTTCCTTGGATGCTGAAGCTGAACATTTGAGCAAGATTGTTGCAATAATCTCGCAGTATAGGAAATGTGTTTTTTATGTATAAAAAAATACGAATTTGTATACAAATTCGTATTAACGCTGTGACTGATGTGTTCCAGGTCGGAGTACTCGGAGGTTCCATCTCTGCAACAGCGAGGTCTCACAGAGTTTGGTGAGGTAAGAACGCCTCCACGCGTGACCCCGGTCTAAGTTGGTGCACTCGGTAGACAAGCTTCCTACCGTCTTTTCCCTACCCATCTGACTTTTTATTCAGGCACATGATTTAGTTGATCAATGTCACCCATGTGCCTTCTTCAGTTCTCAGCTGGTAAAGCTGCTAGATCAGTTTTGCCTGTCTCTTCTAGTGTGACAAATTTCTCAACTTCGCACCTAAGACGGCAGAACATCTCTTACAAAACCTCGCCTGTTTATCCCTGGCTTGCCATCGGTGACCAAAGCCATCGCCATCCTCCTATCAAGTCCGCCGCCACCCACCACCAACATCTTCCATCTCCCACCGCCGGTGTCTCCCTGAATAGAGCGTAAATGGATAGTGGATACCCCTGCAGCACCGGCGGTCGGGTCTACGGCAGCTCGCGCGGGCGATGGGGTGGCGGCGGCGGCGGCGCTACCCTTTGATGGCTATTTACGGTATCGGCGACGACAGATTTATGTCTGCGCCGCACACACCATCAGCCAAATGAGAGGGAGGGGCGCCGCCATTGGTGGAGTGACAGACGCCGCAGTAACTCCTCCGCTCTCCCTTTTCCTGTTGCTCTTTACGGTCTATGCCGCTATCTCTTTATCCTTGCGCGCCTACCTTCTCTCTCTCCCTCTCCCCCCTCTCTCTCTCCCTCTCTCCCCCTCTCTCTCTCTCTTTCTATCTCTCTCTCTCTCTCTCTCTCTCTCTCTCTCTCTCTCTCTCTCTCTCTCTCTCTCTCTCTCCTCTCTCTCTCTCTCTCTCTCTCTCTCTCTCTCTCTCTCTCTCTCTCTCTCTCTCTCTCTCTCTCTCTCTCTCTCTCTCTCTCTTCCAGTCAAACAGATCCAATTGCCATCTGACGATGGATCCAATGGCCATTTTTGTCTCTTTATTAAATTTAACTGAGTTTCGTTCAGTCTATTTTCGAGAAAAGTTGTGCTGTAATAGGTCGAACTGTTTAACTCTGCGGCAGCCTCACTTTCACCCATCTTTTAAAGCTGAACATTTTGTTGCCCTACGAGCGATGGTGTTGCTACTGGTGCTAAAAAGAACATAAAAGGTGCATTTGGGCATTTCTTTCCTCACACTTAATGTACGCGAAGCTCGTAAATTGAAAAGACACACCTCTAAACTCCGATCGGTTAACTAAAGAGTGGTTCTAAAAACAAAAGAGCGACGAACATTGGGCCCAAAGGGGAAGAACAGAACTATATACTTTGGTATGTTTTTGTAAACGCAACCCACCACGATGCCGTCACACTTCCATCTCACTTGTTTTATATTTGGGCTAGGGGTCCGGGTGGCCACTTGCACTGGCCCGGGCATGACACTGAACAGTACCTACACGCATCTTCCACTTCCTCAAAGAGCCATCTAAAACTTTAAATTTCTAACGACTTACGCAAACTGCATTCCTTACGCATACTTGTGTATGCCTTGTCTTGGTCAACGCGACTGGACAATGACATGAAGCCTCAAAACAGCCACAGGTGATGAACATCACCAAAGGTGTTCCGACAGCCAGCCTCCGCTAGAAGCTCCAGGTTTGCTGACAAATGCCTGCATTCAGCGGAGAAGCAGCGGTGTCTAGACAGCATTTGTGGCAACGTCACGCCAGTTTGTCCTCCTGCCCCGATGTCGAGTGCACCTATCAATACCGGCCCGGCCTGTGGTGTTTTTCCTGTTTGTTTCTCCGTTCGTGGCGACCGAAAGACATCGTCGGCCCTCTTCAGATATGGAGGAGAACCGGAAAGCAATGAAGCGTGCTCCCGCCAGTGTGATATCGATGGCCGCTTCGTTTCTCGGGGATTTGCAGGAAAGAAAGGCAAAGGAAATGGTGTGATGTTTGTTGATGTTTTTACGTTTTCTTTTTCCCCCTGACCTACTGCAGCTAAGGTTGTGTGCTTAACTCGACCACACGTCGCATGGCTGCCAGCTTACTGCATCATTAACCCTATTCCTGGCGGGGGGGCCTGAGGAGCCCCCCCCCTGAGGTTTTTTGGTTATTTCTCCCAAACGCGTTGAGCTAGGAAGCTCAAATTTTCTGACTTTTCCTAAAAGGCTTCTACGCAACATGTCTGAAAATTTTGAGTTGATCTGACCTCAGGTCAGGTCACCAGAGGCGGTTTGGTGACCCTACCTCAGAAAAGTTTGCAATCACGCCAGAGCTAGAGTTTTTGACCGATCAATTTCTTCTCTTCAGGCTTTAGTTAGGGTACCAGTATGTGCAATTTGTATATCTCGGAATTTTGATATCGGTGACCTAAGGTCAGGTCAGTTTCGCGACCTCCCCATTATAAGTCAATGGGGGGAAAAATCAACTCCCTGTTTTTACCACTAAAACGGGTCGGAATGGCCCCATATACCATACATGACTTCATATACAATCAACCTTCACTACCTTGAGGTCTGTTTTGCTGTTGGGCAGCTGTGAGGTCATGTGACGTCATCAAAGGTCACCAAAGGTTTTTGGCCAATAACTCCGTACAGGAACAAGATACAGACGCGTGGATGGTCTCATTGTGTTCAGCTCGTCAAGACGCATCGAATGATATACATGATGACCTCGAGGTCACGTGACCTGAGGTCAACCTTTGACCTTGACCTTTCGAGGTCAACATATATATCATTCGATGCGGATTGACGAGAGGATCACGATGATGCCCTTCGTTTTTTCCTATCTTGACTAATTCGAAAGTTATTCGAGAAAAACTCTCTCCATATCTAGCGCCGCCATTTTGACTTTTTCGACCCCTGTGACGTCATCTTTGACCTGACCTGAAAATGATCTTAGTAAAAATTGTAGATCTTGGCCGTGCGTATCCGATGCCGTTTACCGCTTGTCGCTATCTTGCTTCGTTCTCGAGATCTCAGGGGGGGGGCGAATCGGCCCCCCCCCCGCCAGTTTCTTGTCCCGGCGGAGCCCGCCAGGAATAGGGTTAAAATCAGCGTAATGGGACAATCTCGTGCCTGCAAGTGTCACCACCGCTCATCGTTCACATGAGACTTGTCTTCATAGGTGCCCATTGGAATACTTGTTATAACTTATAGTATTCATGATGGGAATGGATGAGAATCCCGTCCATTGGTATACCTACTTTTGACTAAGTGTCGGAAGTGTTCCCATTAGGTACAATATCCGGACCTGAGTATCACAATTACACCCAACTCCTCTCGTCTGTCCGCAGAGCGTTGTGCGGGAGATGAACCGTCTGGGTATGGTGGTCGACCTCAGTCACACCAGCACACAAACAATGCGAGATGTGCTGGCGGTGTCGCGAGCGCCCGTCATGTTTTCTCATTCGTCTGCGCATGCGCTCTGCAATATCTCAAGAAACGTACCGGACGCCATCTTGAAACAGCTGGTGAGTAGAAATGATGGGTGGCTGGTCTTGTCTCGTTTATTAAAAGCGAGATATTGCAATGGTCTGAAATATTGGCGATGTGATCTATGATCTCTATTGGCGATGAAAAATAAACCGATGAACGTTCGGTTTGTGTCTTTTATGGGGGATTAGCGGGCAGTCGCGGATAAAATGTGTGTCTGTGTGTTTTAGTTTTTAGAATTTTGTTCTTTTAAGCAGATAGGTAGGTACTGCGAAGAATAGGTAATTCAGTCAATTTCTGTTTTAAATATCAATCAACCGTTTGTGCCATCTAGCCACTGATGGATCTAGTCAGGAGGCCGTTTCGGGGGTGAGCAGTTTGGGAAGGTCGCTCTCTTCCTTTCCTGTACTGCCAATTACCATAGACGACTGCTGAAACGAGACCTTCGAGGAGGCTGACCCCGTGACCCCGGTATGGATCCACCGGTGAATAGGGTCTGTATCAGCCTGTGCAGCTGCCCCCACAGCTGACACGGCACTTCATCTCAGAGACTGTTCCGTTCTGTTTCAGGCGCTGCACGGCGGTATTGTGATGGTCAGCTTTTATAATCGTTTTCTAACTTGTGGGAAGAATGCAACTATACATGATGTTATAGGTATGTATAATTATTGATACAGGCTTCACATTACACGTTTAACGCTAAAATAAAGTAAATGACTTTGCATAAGTCTTAGAACAAAGAAGTTTTGTATCTGTGGACTGTGAGTGTTCAATATAGTCAAAGTTCGTTAAAAATATGAGTGTTTATCTTCGGGTGGAGACTTCCATTTCGCGTCTAGCTACACGCGTCTAAGTCTTAGACGCGTCTAGCTGGACGGCAACTGCGTCTATCTGGCGACGGCTAAATTTAGACGCGTCTAGCTTGGAAGTCTCCGTCCAACAGTTAGACGCCAAGTTAGACGCCAACTTGGACGTCTGCTCGGTTAGACGTCAGTTGGACGTCAGTGGAAGTCTCCACCCGAACGGGATTATTTAGGAATCTAAGGTTTCGTTTACATATTCAATGCATGCTGCAACGCAGCGAGCCATAAATGCACTTCATCCCTATTTATCTAAAGTCAAGGGTACATAAGTGCAAAGGAAGGAAGACTTGGAAAATTGTCAGTGCCATGCCTATTTACCTAAACTTATCACTCAATTACAACAGTCAATATTACAGTGTCAACCGACAGCTTCAAACCTTCGCTTGCATGGACGAAGCATAGGTTAGCATCCTTTGTTACACAGGAAATCTATCACTTAATTCATAACAAGCGTGAGGAGAAGAACAAGGAAAAACACGCACATAAATTACGGATAATGATAGTGCGTGATATATGGATCATGATAATGCCCGAGTACAATTAAAGCGCAGCAGTTTCTTCCCGAACGGAATCTCTTCCGTAAGGCTTGAGATGAAAAATTAGAAAAAGCATCGAAAATGAAGTAAGGATTAGATCAGCTCAGCAGTCAAAAATCGTATAGGTACGTAGTACGTACTATGCAATATCGCTGGTTTGAATAACACTTAGTGAATGCCGGCCTAACCCTTACATACATTAATGTTAATCTTTTTATTCATTTGCCTACTGAACATATGCATTGTGAGCTATCTATCATGTTTTTGCAAGTCAGCACGAGACCAAGAATCACATTCAGATTCCTGCAGAAGGTTATGGAGGAGAAGGAGCGTCTGCCCGCGGGTTGGCCGTCTCCCAGAATACCCGTGAGCGGAGGATAATGATGTGAGGAAAAAGCCCACAGTCCGGCCGACCGACTGTCTAAAGATAGCCGGGAGAGACGACTGCACCATCCTGACATGGAACGGCCAGAGCTGTTGAGCTGCGCGAGAGTTCAAGTTTCGAACTTGAAATTTAGGCCGGCGTCTGTTGGGCATCTGGCATCTGTTGGCTGCAAAATTGACATCAACAATCATCAGATGACAAAGCTTGTCGCAGCGATCGCATGACAATATTTCGTATTTATTCAAATGGAAACACTGGTTAGTAACAAACCCATTATGTAAATTGATTCCCCAGTGTTAGACGTAATCCATTCGGTTTACTACATGGATCAAGCATGCATGTTTACTAGGAAGATGAAGAATAACGGTAGTAAACATTTACGAGCTCCCTTCTTCCAACACAGTGCACGTGCTAGTTCTCCTACGCAGACTGTTCTGCGACGCCAAAATCAATTTATTTTGTAGGTCTGTTATTGTTCTCCGGTGATCTGACTGTGCTCTGTCTGTTTTTCAGCTCACATAGAGCACATTCGTCGGGTGGCCGGGGTGGACCACATTGGTCTCGGGGCCGGCTACGACGGTATTGACCTGTGAGTACCGCCTGGAGGAGGGGTTTACACACCTAAACCGGGGCTGGAATGCACCCAAACGGGGGCTGGGGTATGCCTAAACGGAGGCAGGGATACACTCAAACGAGGGTTGGAATGTACCTGGATGGAGGCTGGGGTACTCAATTCAGTAGTGTATGGAGGTGCTGGTATGCACTTCCGTTCGTATTGCATATTGGTGTCAACTCTGTCAAGTGTTGGTGCCTAATCGATAAATAGCACACGGGAGTGGATACTCCGCGGTATCTTTAACGCAACGGATCGCACTCCATTGCGCTTTACTTATACCGCTGTATCAGCAGGCAGCTGAGTTGTCTGATTTCTTGTTTGGTCCTGTCTTATATCACGTCATTAAAAACATTTGGTGAGCTTGTCATTAATCTTTGTCATATTTTGCACTGGCAGACCTCAGGGACCATGAGTTTTCTCTCGACATTGTTTCGGCGCTCCCGGCTCTATAATTCTGTTGGAAATATTGCACCAGAAACGAACGTGGGAAGTCGAGATTGATTGCGTCTGGGCCTCATAACCCACATATTACAGCCATATACCAAATGCGAAACGGCGAAATCACACAGCAACAGTGTCTGTGATTGCGACTCGCCAGAATAAAATGTTTAAAGACATATTTCACATGTAGATCGCACTAGCTTTATATTTTCCTCGTGACTACATCCGTCAGCATTGAGAGAACACTTGCTCCAATGGTGGAGTTTGGCTACTTTGTTGGGCGTCCATGGGGCTACCCCAGTAGCAGCTAGATGCCAGCTAAGGAGATGCATTGTGCGTGCCTCTTTGGGAGGAGATGCAGGTGAAAA
Organism: Amphibalanus amphitrite; assembly: GCF_019059575.1. Lineage (NCBI taxonomy): Eukaryota > Metazoa > Arthropoda > Thecostraca > Balanomorpha > Balanidae > Amphibalanus > Amphibalanus amphitrite. The sequence goes on along the minus strand of NW_024883035.1, from coordinate 23,804 downwards.
AGCCAGCCGAATGGCCATTTGCATGTGAATGGTATGAAGGGCCCCGCTGCATTGTTGTATCGGCGAATCGATGGATGCCTGGGCGCGCCGCCGATGTTGTTGGGATGGGCGTACAGCTCCTATAGGAAAACCCGAGCTGGAGTTACATATCATTGGACAACATCTGATCGAATACCCACATGTGCTGCCTATTCCCCAGTAAGAAGGTAATGAACATGGACAAACTTCATACTGCTACACAACACTTCCCACTTCCCAGAGGATCACCATCTGTCTATTCGTCACGCATTTTAGCGCTCACCAGCTGATGGTGTATGCTTGTGTCTGTGTGCCGGCAGGGTGCCCGAGGGGCTCGAGGATCCGTCCAAATATCCTTACCTGGTGGCCGAGCTGCTCGGTCGGCCAGGCTGGTCAGAGGCCGACGTCAGAAAGGTGGTCGGCCTCAACTTTCTGCGTGTGCTCAGGAAGGTCGAACAGGTGGGATCACGCAACGATTTTGGCTTCTGATGAATGTTCGCAACGACGCGTAGCTTCTAACTACTCTAGCTCCAATGGTAAGAAGAGGGCTTAATTGAGAGACTTGTCTTCTTTCGTAACAATTGTCAGGAGCCACAACTTTTCATGGTGATATTTGTCTTTCATAGTCGGAATTTACTGGCAAACCATTTTGGACAACATTTTGTAACCTAGCTCCGTTGCGAATTCCTTTCATTACAACCTCAACCCCAATCCCATCCCTAGAGCCGTCTTCAATCCACCATCATTCCACTACCTGGCAGTCCCGGCACCACTCAGACGGCTCCACCCCCGGGCGGCTCCTCTGCCATTCAATCACCGCCCGCGGGCCGTCCGGCCAGCGTGTCCGGTATCTCCCCGTGCCGTCTCTTTGTTTGTCGTTTCTATTCGGGCGGCGCCACAATCAGAGACATGTTCCGGCCGTAAACCCCGCCGTCCAGTCCGATCTGGGGCGTCTCCGGGCTCAAAAAGCGGCCCGGCGCGCGACTGGTCAGCCGAGGCCGACGGACTCTCCCAGGAGAGGAGAGTATGCCGCAGCCTCCGGGCCCAGGCCCCGCGCGACGGCCGACTATTGATTGCGTCCGCCGGCAGCAGAGGTGGTCACCGCCGCGAGTGGGCCACGCATCGGAACGGTACCTGGCGAATATCGGACCAAGATGACAGACACTTGACCATATTAGACCAGGATCAGACCAGCAACTGACTAGATTAGACCGGTACGTGACCTGTGAACATATTAGACCCACACCGGACGATATTAGACCGGCACCTGACCGATATCTGACATATACCTGACCCATCGGGTCAGTTTCGGATCGGCACCTGACGCATCCTGTCTGAACCAACTGTCAACACGTACGCTATTTTTAGCAAACTTCGAACAGATACCCAGAGTCCAGACCCAGTCAGTGTCTATCTGAAGCTGGATCGACTCACTCCACATGTGGACCTGATCGAATCACGCCTCTGTCTGCCATCCAAGTAGTTGGAACCCAACCGATGTCTGGTCTGCATCACTGGACCGAAACCACAGACCGGTATTTGTCAGACATCTGACCGGCACGCCACTCACGACCGACAGACTGACAGGCAGTTGCAGCCCGACAGGCCGACCGAAACCAGGCCGATACTTGCCGATATCCGACCATTACACGACCGATAGTACCCGACTGGTGCATGCTTACAGATATCTGACAAATATCCGGCCGACCTTGGTCAGCTATGAAGGTGCAATCCAATAGTTGACCGCTCGTCGAGCGAGTTACGCTAGCGTCAGAAGATCGATGGATCCCGACCGCAGACGGCATGGGTGTGGGGACCAGCCCTCAGCCAGTGTCTGGGTGATATCATATGGCAATAGCTGGACGATAACGGATAGCGATATCATAGGCGACACCAAATCACGATGACTACCGAATGACGACATCTTGACGTATCAGGTGACTATCCTCTCTGATGCGAACTTTCGGTAGTACATACGTTTTACGGCTGAGAGGTCGTGCGCTATCGCTGACATCGCATTGCGGCCCAGGTTGACATTTGACCAAATGCTTTTCATGCGGCTATCAGACAACCAGGCCACGCAGCTTCCCAGCCGATCCTTGTTCCCTCCCCGCTCGTCTCCAGTCCGCTCGAGCACCGCTCAGATCCATTCTCCGACTACGAGAGAGTCTATTTGTTTCCATTCGCCACGCTGTGTTTGTCTTATGCCATCAATATCTGCCTGTTGTCTCTCTCCCAGTTCTGACCGAAGCCGTCTCTCTCCCTCCCTTTGTTTCAGACCCGTGATCATCTTTCAGCAAAGAAGCCTATATCGTTAGAACCGCTGCCAGATATAGACGAGGACTATATCAACAATAATTGTACCTATGATTTACGAGAGAATTAAAATACGGAAATTGTCCGGTCGTTTGGTTTGGGAACGCTACAAGGAGAGACGAGCCACTGAACATAAGGAAAAGGCTAGGGAACGAAATATGGACTGAGGGGATCAGGAACAGCAGCATCCGGCTACTTTCACTATTAATGTAAAAATATTGCTGGGAAGCTATGCACCACTGATACGAAATGACTCATCACAACGGCTGTGGACAGCATTGCACATTGCACATCGCACACGTTCAAACCACAGCTAGCTACTATCGAGCAGATACGCATATCGCCTTTTTATCGATGACGTGAAATTCGAACCACGCATGAATTTCCTCTATGCAGCTCCAAACCTCTGTATTCATGTGTAGCGGAGAGCCTCCGGACTGCCGACCTTTTCCGTTTGTTGGAGTGGTCTCTGTATAACCGGGCCCATACAGCCGTGACCTTTGGATGTCGGAAGACACTGCGCTACTCGGAGCGACATGGAAAATAATCCAAGTAGCCGCTCTGCCGGTTGGACCGACTCGATGGACAGCGCTCCGAATGTAACAATATTTTAGCTGAAAACATTCAGATGTTTGGAATTTGTTGAGGAAGCATAACGGATAGCTGTAGAAGAATGAAGGGGTGGCAGATTGATAGAGTAGTTATCAACCATATGTTTTATTCAAACATTTTTTTCGAACATGACGTTTTTGCATTTATGTGGACAAGAACAGATTTACTAACGAAAAATATGACGCTTAAAACAAAAACAAAAACATGTTAAATCTTTCTTCCATTCCATTCTTTGAACATTACTTTAGTTTGTAATACCTACTTATTTTTCGGATATTTTATATCATTATGAGAGTTGGCTTTTAGCAAAGCCTAGCAATATAACAGCAGCGCATCCGCCCTGCCGAAGCAGGGTCCGCGGTCGCAGCATCCAGCCTGCCTTGCCATGGTGGCAGCATCACTCCACCCTTTCTGCCGCCATGCCGCCGCCGCGACGTCGGTTCGTTTTATCAATCTGACGGCGCTCGCCGGCTCGACCGATGCATAATTACAGTTCGCCGGCTCCTGGAAGAAGCCACTAATTGAATCCGGCCCAGCCCGGCCTGCAGAGGTGTTGCACGTTATTGGGAAGTGCCCGGGCCTCACCCGGGCCCGGTTAAGAAATGGGAAACTGGTGGGAGATGTGACAGGTTGCTGCTGATGTCAGTTATAGGCACCCTTGAACTGGGGTTAGACCTGATTCAGATGTTAAAGCCTAAGTGTACCGAAATGTCGAAATCTTCGCTGGAAATTGTCCAGAAACATTACTTGAAGGACTGGACGCATGAAGAGCAGGCAATGCACCCCGGGACCCATCAGCAATTGAATATTATGTACTTCTTCGTACCCACTGAACTGTAAGTTAAAACAATCACCTCCGTCTATACCATCGCACTAGCGCACTTTCATAGTGCCCAGCCTAGCAAATCTAGACGGAAAGTAGAAATGTTTTAGTGTGTATAATCCCCGGGCTGACATCACTGATGATATATTTTAAAATGAGCCAGCTCCAGTGGCCCACTCGGCTTTCTGTGAGACCGGGAAGTCGAACGAGAGCCGAGCGCTCTTCAGTTCTGATGCAGCCATTTTGCCTGTGACACAGGACAGTTTCACACGGTATTTTCCAGTGGACTGGACAGAGAATAAATCGCCCTCACTCGGTGCCACGGCCCAAATATGTCGCGCTGAACTTCTGAAATGCGCAGCCCAGAGAGGATTTTAAGTCTGCAGCTGTGCGACAGAGAAGAAATGTATGGCTATTCTCATTAGTATTGGTGCCCTATGTTTAGCATGGCATTAGCGCTAAGTGACACGGTATTTGCTTAATTCTTTTAATGTATCGCATACATTTGAAGAAAATGGAGCATCTACTTCGTTGAGAAAATGTTGTAAATTATGTTCTCACTGATTCAGCCTAGTGTTCAGATCCGGGAAGCAGAATTTCATTATTGCTTGGCTAGATAAGCGGAGGGACTTTTTCAGCATTCCCTGGAGCGGGTTAGTGAGCATGTTTACCGTAGAGGCACACTCTACCGAGCACATAAAAAGGTACAGAGAATAAGTTGCACCTTTAATTGAGATGGAATGGAAGTAAATTCATTCAATAAGCTAGAAGCGCCTTTACGTGCATCCAATTTCAAAACATAAGGGCAACAATCATCGTTCCATCGGTTACACACCACGATGTGTTCTGATTGCCCGAACCATCGACTTTTTGCCAGCCACTCCAAGTATTACCTGTCGAGTGCCGTAAAATTTCGGTCGTAAAAGCCCCATCACCTCAATACGGCCTTTTACAGCCAACCTGCTGCTCGTGGGCACTGCACTCTGCCTCGATCACTCCGAGCTCTACCTATAGGGACACCTGGGCTCTACTCTGCGCTCTGCCTATACATCACTGCGAGCTCTACCTATAAGGACACTCGGAGCTCCACCTTTAGAGATACCTACTCCAAGCTCAGCCCATATAACTCAGAGACCCACATACGGCGACATTCAGGCTCTATCCCAGAGTTACTACGTTCCCGATAATTTGTTACATTATTATCATTAATGTTGGATATAGGCAAAATGTCTTACTGCACATGGGGGCTAAATATCGTCGAATTTAACCCTCGCCGGCCGAGGGGAGGGGGCGGGTGCCGCCGCCCCCCCCCCCCATAGGGTTTTTTCGAGATAGCTCCGAACACGCTGGAGATAGAGAGCTGAAACTTGGCATACCTGACCTTTAATCCAAGCCGGATCTTTTGACACCAACCGCGTTTTTGGGTCAGTATGACGTCATAAGTGAACCTCTGCACGGTCTTCAGAGATGCGCAACTTCGCAACGCCCTCACTGCCAGAGGAGATGTCACAGGGAAATGAAACTTGCAGGATCTAGTATCCATTATGAGTCTCACAACTTGTATATCTCGGATTTTTTCCTAAAGGTCATATGAGGTCAGGTCATTTTCGTGACCTCACCTAAGTCAATGGGGAAAATGGAAACTGCTATTCTGGCGCCGGGAACGATCTCCAACTATCTCAAGCACACAGAATCGTGATTTGATGCACTCCTTGCAAGGTTAGATGCGTCACTTTTGTAATGTTGACCTTGCGTGACGTCATTTATGACGTCATCAAGGTCATATTAGTTTTTCGTCAATAACTCTTGATCAAATTGAGCTAGCGACTCGGGAAAGCCACCAATGGACTCAGGAAGACCTGCCGAATCGTATGATATGCGACATGACCTCTTTCGACCAACTTCGTGACCTGGGGGTGCTGACCTGACCTTGACCTGAGGTCAACACCCCAAGTTGAACTGACCCGGACAAAAAGTATATCATTCGACGCGCCTGAACGAGGCGAACACGATGCTGCCAAAATCGCGGCTCTGCGGCCGTTTTTTGCGAAGTTATTCACCAAAAACTGAACCGCCCCTTGGGGCACTTGACCTGACCTCAGAGGTCACCGGTTGACCTAGGACCTTAAAATCGGGTACCAATCTCTGCGTCTCGTAACGGCGCGCACGCTCGTTTTTTCCGCGACGCGCTAGCTCCACCAGGGGCGAAACGGCGAGGGGGGTCGTACCCGCCCCCCCCCCCCTCGGCCGGCGCGTATGTAGAAAACCAATAGGTCTGGCGAGGGTTAAACGGAAATGTATGTCAGCAAGATTGTTTCACTTTAACCCGACTTTCAGGTTTATTGTCACATCCAACGAATATAAGGAATATAAGGTAGGCAGATATTCGCATGTGTTTACATGTGCCCATTCAAGCTTGAAGTTCCGAGCCAGTTGCGCTTTGAGACCTTTCAACCAGTCAATAGATACAATTTCAGCAATTGCACACTAAGCAGACAAGGTTGAGTCGATTGAAAGCACAACAATTCAGCTTAATTAGTTGCCTACGGGAAATCTTTCCATTTAACTACATAAATCAATAAATCAGACCAAGACGAACTGCACCCAAACACTTTACACTCAGCCTCACTCGATACGGATCTAGCTTCTCAGCAATTCAACTTGCGCAGCACACTCAACCTCATTCACTCTACACTCAACCCCACTCACTACACACCCAGCCCTGCACTTACATCACACTTCACACCCAACCCAGTCTAATCCTCACGCACAATCCCGACCTCTGCGATAGCCTCCCCTCCCCTCCCCTCCCTCATCCCCACCGCAAAGTTGGCAGTGTCGTTAGTTGTGCCTGTCCCAAGTTGGGCCATCCGTCGTCACCAGAGAGGTCTGATGTCGACGCGCCAGTCGGGCGAACCGACGCGTCGCCGCCGACGCTGTGAGGTGGGACGGACGTCGGTTGTGTGTTAGGTAGTCAGTGATCGTGGGTACTGCCGGGTGGCGACAGGGAGACAGGATTATCAGGAAGTAGCTGAGGCTGTTAAAGAGTTCTGGGGAAACTGCACCTTAAACCTCATTAACCCATATATGCATGAATTAATTTTTTGTCGAGTATTTGTATGAAACTTTCTAGCATTGTTAAACAACATGTTACTAAGCTGCTGACATCAACTGTTTTGTTTTTACATTTAGTGCTTGCCTGATATGCTCGTTCAAAGTGACGTACAAAAATGTACGTCTATGCCAGGTGTCAACAAGACAATTGTGACGTCTGCCGCCGCCGTCCTAAAATAATACATCCGATATCCCTAATACAATGCTAACGTCTTTCGTACTTCAGAAGCAATGTATGAGGGATGGGTTGGGGTGGGGATGGGGTTGTGGAGGGGGTAGGGTGACGTCATGTCATCGTTAACCTGGGCGAGGGGAATAACTTGTGTTGTATGGTCAAATATGATGTATGATATGTTGTGTTGCATTACAGACCCTTGGAAATGGTTGTTACAATTCATACGTTGAATTAGGAAATAGATGTAGATCATGTATGATGAAAATAAGGAAATTTGCAAAACACAACTCAATTATGTCAAGTTTTACCGTCTATCGAAAACTTGTCTTATGTACATAATAGTCAACATAGTAGACCTATAAAAAGAGCACGTTGTCAATGGCGATCAGGAGGCGTTCTGCTGCTGGCCACCGACGCGGTGACCCTGTGCTCCCCTGTGGCAGTCACAGTCCGGCGCACGGCGCGCTCCATGCTGACTACCTGACTGCAGAGCTTCTTGAGGAGACAGAAGATGTAGCTGTTCCGCTGGGGGCCTTCGCCCAGGACGTCTGCCTCGTCCACGCAGCTGACGCGTCGGTCGTCGTAATGGCACCACCTGTCCCGTCCCACACTGTACACGTCAGACACTGTCCCGAGCGCGTGGCCCCGCTGTAATGACTAAAGACGGCCATCAGCCGGACGTAAAGTCGCCGGCATGGTCAACGGAGCAGAGCGACTGGTCGCCATCGACTTGGAACTCGGAGAGGTGCGTCTGTCCAGGGGCGTCGGCCGGCTCTTCCTTCCCCAGTGACGGCATGATGGCCTCTTGGAACTCGTGATCCTCGACCACGTCCATCCAGCGGATAACAGTGTAGCGGGTTTTCGCGGCGTTGCGGGGCTAACCGGGCAGTGTCTTTCGGGAGTGAGATGAGAGCAAGCTAACCGGACAGTGTCTTTCGTTATTGAGAGCTCCGTCGGCGCGCTCCTAGAAGCCCTCCTCTGTGTCCAGCCCCTCGCGAACCCGTTCCGACTCAGACTCTACCTCGGGGCGATCAATCATCGGAAACACATAGGCCAGGGTTAGGGAATGGGAGATAATGATAAATGTTAATCAATTACCCTCGATCATATTGGTAGAGAAAATCAACTCTATTTAACAAAAAGTCCCACTCTCAAACAACAGCGCCCTTCCTAGCTTGAGGGTCATCTCCCACCAGATATATGTATCAATCATTCGTCCATTTATCCATCCCCTTACAACCATGTCATTCGTCCACTTATACCTCGTAATTTACCAGAGTTGACCATCTCCGGTCCCTCCCCTTTTTCCTAACTTCCCCCGGTGGTGCTAGGGCGCGCGCAAAGTCGTTATCGAGTCATTGGCCTTAAATGTCATTTAACCGTTATCCCTTCATAACCACAATGTTCCGTACATCAGACAAACGCTTCATAATGCTCACGCTACACAATTAGAGATACGACCCACCACATATTTCGGCACTCGACCTTCGCGTTACGTGACTTATTGCGGTCCGTCCCATCACCATGTCGAACTACCTACACAAAAAAAAAAAAATGTCTTCGGCCAGCGGTTCCGAGACTACGGCTCGCAGGGCACTGTGTAGTCCGGTTTCCGCGGGGGACTTATTTGAAATTTGAGACCGGGGCTGGGTAACTAAGGTCCGTCCGGGCTGCCTGCGTCGTCTCCGTATAGCCGCGGTTTTCGGGCCAGCCCCCGGCGACCGAAAGGGGTTAGTCGTTCGTCGGCTTTACACGAATCCATGACTACCAGTTTATGCCAAATTGCCTATAATAAAACGAAAACTAAGCGTACCACGGCCCGCAATGGGCTTATCTAAAATTTGAAACCGGGCTGGGTAACTAGGTCCGTCCGGGCTGCCTGCATCGTCTCCGTATAGCCACGGCTTTTGGAACAGCACCGGCGACCGAACGGGTAAGCCTCCGTTGGCTTCACACAATCCACGACTACCAGCGTTATAGGTGCCCGAAGCCCTATCTATCCGTTGCTGGTAGTTAAGCTGTCGTCACAGACCTAACCGAAATGACCGCTGCACGGCCGGAGTAAATCGACTGACAGCGGGGTGGCCAGTACCGACTTACCGCGATCACCCGACTCGCATGCTTTGGTATTTAACCCTCGTCCTGCAGCATCACACGTTTCTTCGCGGGACATTACTTAACCGGCGGCATACGTCTCCTCGCTGGGACGCCTGGGGTCCTAACCATCTCCGAAACTACCTACGTCACTTATCGAATGTCATCCTGCGCTGATCACTCAATGGACCGATAGCGGACCTAACCTATCTTTTAAAACCGGGCGGGGTCACTAGGTCCCTCCGGGCTGCCTGCATCGTCTCCGTATAGCCACGGCTTTATGGGGCCCGCGCCGGCAACCGAACGGATTAGCCTTCGTCGGCTATGCACTCATCCTCAATAATCGATCCTCAACTCGCTCTCATCCTTTCTCTTCACTTCGCGACTTATTGCACGTATCCAGGGCTTACCCAAGCGAGGCCTACTATTTAAGTGGGGTCTATCCGAGCTGAGCTTCATTTAGGAATTCCGATTCCTCTCCGTGTACAGTCTTCTTCCATTTCACTCGCTTCTCATCTCCCTCCTAACCCATGGCCGCGTCGGTGGACTTTCCACGCACAGGGGCGTGACGTGCATCATCTATCTCCCCGGTTCCGTCCCTTGCAGTGTCCCCAGTGTCCATGTGGGGTAAAGTTACAAATATTTCGTGTGCGGCAAGGTCTATGTGTGCTCCTTATATTCGGACCGCTGGATAGGGTAGAGCGCCAGGAAATCCGCTGGCGAGGGCACTTGGGAGTCAACCGGAGAAGCTCCAGTATCGGTTGGGCTAGGGAGGTCCCGTATGTGTTGTGTATAATCGCTGTCATTTGGACCGTGGGATAATTTGGGGAGGATGGAGTGCCAGGAAATCCACTGGCAAGGGCACTTAGGAGTCAACCGGAGAAGCTCCAGTATCGGTTAGGCTAGGGAGGTCCTGTATGTGTTGTGTGTAATCGCTATTGTTTGGACCGTGGGATAATTTGGGGAGGATGGAGTGCCAGGAAATCCACTGGCAAGGGCACTTAGGAGTCAACCGGAGAAGCTCCAGTATCGGTTAGGCTAGGGAGGTCCTGTGTGTATTGTGTGTAATCGCTATTGTTTGGACCGTGGGATAATTTGGGGAGGATGGAGTGCCAGGAAATCCACTGGCAAGGGCACTTAGGAGTCAACCGGAGAAGCTCCAGTATCGGCTAGGCTAGGGAGGTCCTGTGTGTGTTGTGTATAATCGCTATTGTTGGACCGTGGGATAATTTGGGGAGGATGGAGTGCCAGGAAATCCACTGGCAAGGGCACTTAGGAGTCAACCGGAGAAGCTCCAGTATCGGCTAGGCTAGGGAGGTCCTGTGGGTGTTGTGTGTAATCGCTATTGTTTGGACCGTGGGATAATTTGGGGAGGATGGAGTGCCAGGAAATCCACTGGCAAGGGCACTTAGGAGTCAACCGGAGAAGCTCCAGTATCGGCTAGGCTAGGGAGGTCCTGTGTGTGTGTTGTGTATAATCGCTATTGTTGGACCGTGGGATAATTTGGGGAGGATGGAGTGCCAGGAAATCCACTGGCAAGGGCACTTAGGAGTCAACCGGAGAAGCTCCAGTATCGGTTAGGCTAGGGAGGCCCTGCATGTGTTGTGTATAATCGCTTTGTGCACTGTGTAAACTCAACAGATAAAGAGAACTGATCGTTGTAAATTACTCTGGCCGGACACCTTGGAAACGACCTCTTTCCTGACTGTGGGTTAGCATATGGCCTTTTATGCTCCATCCTCCGATCCCTGCCCCTTCAGCACTACTCACACTCGTATTTCAATATTTACAAGTCCCATTTATTTACATACTCCGACGCAACACCTTAAATTCCCTTACAAGTCAAATTTAAAGGAAACATTCTGGGCCCAGGCCGCCCATCAACTGAGCCCCACAAGCCGCGCGGTGCGGTACACAGTCGCCCGTCCCTTTCCCGACTCCCCACGGTGCATAATCCCCTCCGTCCGCCTTAATCACCACGGGGCGCCGGACGAGGGTCCACGTCGGCACGCGTCTCGCACCACGCGCACATTTACATAATTGACCGAAATCGAATTGTTAATTAAGCTACCTAGACTGAAATGTCCCCAAAAATAAATTGAACTACCTAAACTGAATGGCCTAAAATATTGCGGACGACACCTAAGAAGGGGAATATAATGTGGCTCACACAGCAGTAACGGGGGGGGGGGGTTACTTGAAGGATTTAGGGACTAGGTGCGCACCCGTGTTCACCGCGTGACCTTACTTGAGATGGAGTCGCTGACATGATGGTCGTGTCCGTCCAGCGCCCGGCCCGGCGGCCAGAGCCGCCGCCGGCGCCGTGATGCCAGCCGCTGGTGTCTCGTGGGCTGTCCGCGATGTCAGACGAGAGACGTGGGCCGAGAGTGCCACCGGCGCGGGATGCGTCGTCCGAGAGAGAGCCAGAGAGCGCGGAATGCGTCGTCCGAGAGAGCTTTTCAGTTCCGTTTCATCAACTTATACTTATGATGACGTCATACTTCAGAGGGCCGGGCAGCATCACCTTGTCCAATCTCCGTCCTCCATTCTCAGAAGCTGCACTCGGCTCCGCCCTCGAAAGTTCGTGATTTGCTGACAAAGTTCGGTTCCCCTCCGGCCATGGCAGTCGCACCCTTTCACGCAGCGACCGGGTGGAATTCGCCGCCGGCGCTCACGGCGCCTGAGGCGCCAGGTGGCGGGCCTGGCCCTCTGCTCCCCTTGTTTTGAAGTCAGGTCCGGCCAGATGTCCTATATTTTGTCGTTGGCGACCGAGTTCCATTTCATCCTGTTTTCGTACAACCCGGGTCGGTCTCCGCTCCCCTTTCTTGTTTTGGTTCAAATCAGGGCCGGTCTGCACTCCCCTCTCCTTGTTCTCTGGCGGGGTGCCGAGCGTGGGACAGAGTCTTGTTTTCCAAAGGCTAAACTGATTAATGGCTCGAGGCTGGCAGAATGACGCGTTTCGGTATGCTATTTGTTGGCTTCAGATCCGGGTTCTCATGAAGTGGGGTCAGGTGGTCATCTATAGAGGACTCCTGTTTGTCAGAGCCTACTGCGCCGTCTGTGTGGACGCCAGCTGGGATGGAGAGAGGGTATCACAGCCGATTTAGCCGGCTGACCGTGTCTGTGCGGCGCTCGCAGATGGCCGTGTTTCAGCTTGTGGCACAGCTTGCAGTTCAGCATGAAAGATGAAAAAAATGCAACGCATCTGCGTTACATTTTCAGACCTCTTTTTATAGTCGCGCCCCGCGACTAAACGTTTGAGAGCCCGCTTCTGCCGTGCTATTTGGTGCCGTTTCGTCGTTTTTCTTGGTGACTTCTGTGACGAGAGCGGGTGGCCGTCTTCTAAAGGATTGGTAGCTATTTCAACAGGAGTGTTATAGGTAACTCGAGAATCAATTTTAAGTGACGGGCGAGCGGGCTTAGTATATTTTTTTTTCGGCTACAGGTTTACTAACTAAATTTATGTGGCTCACATCTAGCGAACCCTAACCTTGAGTGCAATCCCGTGATCCAAAGTTAGAGTAATCACACCGAGGATGCCATTTTAACCCAATTTTTAAGAGATTGTACCCATCCTATACCAAAAAGGTGCAGTGACCTATGTGTGACCCGTTGGACTGACCCGCCTCTGGAGAGAACTGACAGGAGACCGGCAACCGTCCACGAGCCGTTCTCCGCGACGGAAAACCCCGTTACAAAGCAGGCAGTCATGTGTGTTGCCGAATCCGATGTATATAATGAAGATACGACTGAGCGCCGAAAACCCGCTACAACAGCCGCACTGCAGCCGTTGTTGGCAGTCGTAAATGCTTCGATGGTCTGATTGGACTTCTTCTTGAAGGCGTTGATGTCGGTGAACTTGTTCGCCTTCAGAAGGCGATTCCCTCACATGGTACCCGTGCCATGGAACTGGCGCTTCTGGATCTCTGCTGCAAAACCGATCATCAGGGTCAAGCTTGGTGCTGCTTTGGAAGTGACATACATCCATAACCATCCCGAACCGGTTGAGCCGGTGGGTGCGACCAGTTACGGGCTCAGTTACGTCTTTACGGCTCAGTTACGTCAGTTACGGCTCAGACCAGTTACGTCAGGCGGGCTGGGTCAGCATTCTCTTCGTCGATAGAGTCTCCGTTTGTGTCGACGCGAACTTCCGGCGGCTCTAGGACGACGACCGTGACATCGGCGACTCGACTTCGCTCCTCGATGCCATCCAGACAGGGCTGCGGAGTCGGAGTCGGAGTCGAAGTCGGTCGGAGTCGACAATTCTGACCGGAGTCGGAGTCGGAGTCGATTTTGGAAACCGGAGCCGGAGTCGGAGTCAGAATCACCGACAAACCCATTGACTCCGCTGACCTGGCAGGGCTGCTGAGTCGGGAGTCGGAGTTGGAGTCGGTCGGAGTCGATAGTTCTACCCGGAGTCGGAGTCGGAGTCGGAGTCGGAGACACTGAAAATCCATCGACTCCCGCAGCCCTGATCCAGAACATCGTTGAGGCTCACATTTGCCATCAAACCAAAGCATAAACGTGTTTGATGTTTGGGAAACAAAATGTAACGGATATGCATAGACGTACATTATTGTACGTGCGTTTTTGTGAAACGTACTATTTTTGGATTTGCTTGGTAAGCAAAATTAGCATTATAATGACACCACTCATGAAGTTAGGGTCATGCTTGAGCAGATTGCTGGCAACGAAAGCTAATCCGGGAAAAGCACTTAACTATAATTAAGAACACTTGGCTCACCTTGGGTCGAGCGTCTGAACGGGTGAAAATCTTCCCGTTGCGGCATCAACAAACCGAATGCCTCAAACTCAACACTGAATGCATTGGAACCGTGTTTTTTGGTATTCACCTGATGGCTAACAATGTAAATGATTTAGAACGACCGCGTTTGATGGCTCATTAGCTCTATTTCTATAAAGATGGCACACATTGGTCAACTCAAATTGACGTACATTTATGTACGTCTATGCATATATGGGTTAAGGGTGGGCAGTATCAAATTCCATGTACTATATATAGCTGAACTTAGAACCCGGTGGTAGGGTCACAATTGGGGGGATAGTCTGCTTGACCACGTAAGAATTGGTAACCATCTGTGGCTTACACCACCAAGCGGATTTGAATGAATTGAATGAATTGGTGTCCATTCATTCACGCACTGGTGGCGTAAAGGAACATCGTTAAATCGCTCTGACGACATCGGTCCCTCTGCGGCGCCCTGATCTCATATGTAACCCTTTGTAAGCACCGCCTTGACTTCATTTGTACTCCCTTTCTGCGGTTTACATCTCATCAGTACCCCTTCGCGCCTTCCGGAAGCAGTCTATCGCTATGCGCAGCACCGCAGCAGCATGCATCTTTTATCAAACCCCGCTGCGTCCCATCCTCACCGCTTCTGGCGGCGCGACTCCCATCCTTCTGTAGGCAGGGTCGGTAATATAACCAGGCGCCGTGCCGGCAGCGACGGTCATCGGGACCGTCCGGCCGCTCCGGCGCGTCAATTGGACCCTCTGAATAGTTCAAAGGCGCCGGGACGCGGCCCGATGACGGATGTCACCCGTAACGACCCGGGAGGCCGACGCGGTGCCGACTTATCGTCCCAGTTTGTTCGTGTACTTCTGGTCCGGGGGAGAGGTCACGACTCACGACCCACCGAGGTCACGACCTGACGTAGTCAGCTGACAGGTCACGACCCGACACTGCAGTCAGTTGACTAGTTGCAGTAACCGCGATTCATGAAATTACGATAGCGATTTAGTGCATGCTGATTGCTTATCACTGCCTTGAACTGGCGCTATCAAGTTCAGCTGCTCAGTGCTGTCTGATAGGTCAGAGAAGCGGGTACTTCATGTAGATTGCCGTGACCATTCAACAACCTGGCATTAAAAGATTTATTCTGCAGAGTTAGAACATTTCTAAAATGAAATAATACTAAATGATTCTAATTGATTTTCAGAAATTTGAAAAGTTAGATAATGATATCCTGGTCGTGAAACTTCTATCCATATTAGCTTCCTCACCGAACTCAAAGGGGCGCCAAAACAGTATCAGACAAGTGGAGTCCGACAGAATTGTTTCTCAAGTACGGGACAAAAGGAATGACAAACTTATTATTAGAGTGTTGCGCATGATGACAAAACAATTAGGGTATTCATTTTAGGTCATTCCACTGCACCAAATCAATATAACCCGTCCTACCTTTTCATTCAGGTTCTGTTGTCCATCAGAATACCTTGCAGTGGAGAGAAAGGTACCGAGATTGACTGAATGCGGCTTCCAAATAAGCCACAAACGACGAGAATCGTTTCTCTCGTGCGAGTTTAATTCCGTGGCGCTCCGCGAAAAGACTTTGGACACTTTTTCGCTGTCTCATCAACAATTTGGTAACTTCCTTGGACGCTGATACGAATGAGCGCAGCCACGCTTCGGCGAATACTAGCTGAGTTGCGAAAACCCAGATTTCTGAATGATGAAACCGGTCTTCAGTGGCTGCTCGCTTCCTTTTATAGAAAAACAGGCGAGCCTCGTGGCACTGGAAAAAGACGTTTGCTCTATTCGTGTTTGAGTCATTTGTGGACATGAGATAAGAGTATCTAATGGTCTTGCAGCAGTTGTATTGAAAATATATCGATGATCGAAGATACGGGCTTTCTGTGAATCGCAATATTTATAATGGCCTGTTCTTTAGAATTAGATCATGAGAAAGCTTTCGACTTCTAAACCAGGTTAGGTGATAGATCATGTATGTATGTACCTACGGGCGCAATTTATTGGTGTAGAGGACGTATGCATAAAGAAAGTACCTGTATAATGTGTAGCATTACTTACACATTCGTTATTTTCCGATAGGCTTAGTCTTTACTTTTCCTAGTGAATACCAAGTGAATACGACGTCTCTGCTCAATGTTATGACGCCTATGTGCATGCGCCTTCCCTCCTCTTACTTCTCAGTATCCATCTATAACTTAAACTCAAGTGTAAGGGCGGGGGCGAGGCATTAACTCTTCCATCGACCTGAGGCAGCGTCTGGTTTTAGGGTCAATTCAAGGGATTAGCCGGGCCTGCGGCGGCAGGAGAACATTGCTGTACGGCTGAAGGAGGTCGTACGGTGTCCTTAACTGCATCCCTTCGCTATCACATTTTCATACCGCAACAGATAAGTGCCTATTATGCTACCCTGAGGATAGTGCGTAGAAATATGTGTGTGTTAGACGAGCAACCGCGATTATCAAGAAGAGGATGCAAGTCAGAAATAACCTGAGTATGGCTTCAATGCTGATACACTAGCACACTGCACAAGTGCATACATTAATCAACATTATACATGGAATCATGTTTATATTACCCACGAATGAAGTTTTCCGTTTCTTTGTTAATTGTGAACATATTTGTAACATTTCAAAAATGACTTCATGCAAAACAAACTGACTGGAGCCCCTGTAGCATACAAACAATCAACACACAGGAAACGCCCAACGCGTGAGATTTACACAGTCACATAGACGTGATTGATTAGCTCGTAGCACCAAATACATGAGCTTCATGACATAACTTAATGACGTTACTCAATGTAGCTTCAGGACATAACTTGCAAATCAGCTCGAACCTAATGTGAACGAAGAACCGGCTTATGATCGTTTGTTTTGGGTCACCTAGAACACTATCGGATCTGCAACCGCTTATCTCCGGCCCCACACGTCAGTACGACCATGTCTGTGGTGGTGTGTTCCAGGAAATTGGTCCCTTGGCGGCGGGTCTGGCGACAACACCTGTGCCCGGCTGCCAGCCGCCCCTCGTGCTTTGCGCGATGCACAGGACTGAGCGACAACTTCCGCTGCGCTCAGCCAGCATTCGGCAATGAGCTATGTTTGTTAAATACGATATAGAAATGTGAAAAGAAAAAAGCTAAAAGCAAGCAAAATCCATTTCAGAACTCTAATTTTTGGTATTATTCACGATTGAAATAATAACGGATGCTGCCGAAGAAAATATATCTTGTAGGAGCGGCATTACCATGATCCTGGTTGAATGCTTTATATCAATCACCTTAGATAAATTTCAAGAATAAGAAAAATAATGAAACCAACAAGTCGCTTAACCATGATGCATCCCGCAGTCTAGACGTCTGGATCGAGGGATACATCGACCACCGTGTCTGCTTTGAGTGGTCAACAGTCAGGCATCAGACATGGCCTGATACATTGTCTGGGCTTACAACTACCCTCAGAAAGATAAATGTGGCAAATAGGGGTATGAAGAAAGGACCAGACGCCTTCCTCCGTCTACTTACCCATGCATTCTACAAGAAAGATAAAAAGAACGTGGTCCACACGGAGAAAAACGCTGTTTTTAGTGGCCTAGTGGGTAGAATGTTCGCCTATGTTATTGCAATCATGTTCACGTCTTACATGGCACATACATTGAAACATCAGCACGTTATCAACGCTAGGAAAGCAACTATGTTTTATGATGCCTTTATTCTCTAGAAAATTCACCACCATTGCATCGTTGAGCCTCAACCTTCCGGCAGCCAAGCCAAGCCACTTGAGCAAACTGCCCTCCCAGCAAAGTTAGCGCAATGCCGTTAGCTCGTGTCCGATATGGTATCAGCAGTGGAGTTTGCCTGACGAGTCTGTTGATATTGTCAGTCACTTTGTACCCAGCTGAGGCGGCGATAACTGCGGACCTTGCGACGGGGATGCAGTGTAGTGAGTAGTGACAGTCGTTCGACCACCGCGACGCGGACAAGGTGACCTGTCAGCGTGCAGTGCAGCCTGTCATACCTGTGAGCCGGGGTTGAGGTGACCGTGACTGCGTCGGGTGCTGACTGCCCCCTGTCTGTCAGGTGCCGACCTGCTAACTGACGTCAGACGGCTTCTGATATTTTGCGATGTGACACGTGTCTGTGCGATACTCGTCAGTGAGGGGATCACTCACGGCAGTGCCTCGTCAGGCGTGATAGTGAGCGTGATACGTGCTTTCAGTGAGGGGGTGATCCGTAAACGCATGTGACGAGTGACTCGGCAGATAAAATCCCTCGGGTATGGCGGAGGCCAATGTGAGCAAGAACAACCCACCTATGGAGGACATTTGGAGGGTAGAAATTGGCCAAATCATCATCCGGTTTCGTACCAACAAACCCAAAGGGGCGCTGTGCGTTTGGCAAAACCTAGTGTCTCAGCTATCAACTCTCCTGAACGGATGTTTCGAGACTGAGGCTCTAGTGCTATGGAAGATGCTCCTTAACGCGATCCCAGAGCTTCTAAGGACGAGCCATATCGCAGAAACCCAGACTTTGTGGAGGTCTCTCACAGAAACGGTACTGGAAATAAGAGCAGTGGGATATTCACAGACAGCGAGTGCGATGTGGAAGACGCTGTTAGCCATGGCACCAAAGCTGCTCGCAGAATTTCCAAACGGTGTCACAGAGCTGATGTGGACTGAAGTGTGTCAAACAGCAGCCGAAATGGAGTCTGGTGCTTCCGATCCGGAGAGAACGCCACTTCCTGCATCGCCGTCACCGTCACCGCTGCCTTTACCAACAGCGTCACCAGCGCTAACATCGTCACCAGTGCAACCACCGCCCCCGCTACCGTCACGGTCGCGGTCACCTTTACCGACCTTGTCAATACCAGAACCAGGGCCACCAGCAGGACTGTCACCAGGGTCTTCACCAAAGCGCCTGTCACCAATACCTTCACCAAAACGTCCGTCACCAGCACCTTCACCAACCCGATCTTCACCAGGTGATCCGAGGCAGAGTCGCTTTGATCCGAGGCGGACACCGTTACCGCCACCACCAGTACAGCAGCTACCATCAGCACAAGCACCAGTAACGTCGGCACCATCACCAGCACTGACACAATCAACGTCACCATCGCCGTCACCATCACCAACAACAGCTCAGTACCTTCCACCCAAACCACGTCCAATATCACAGTCTGGTTTGCAAGAAACTCAGCACTCAAAGCCGCCCAAACCGAAAGTGAAACCTAAACCTCTGCTCGCTAATCGAAAAACTTTTACAGCTCCATCACTTGCCCCATCAATACAACCAGCGCCAAGACCCGTTGTGAAGCAGCAACCTCTAGTGGTGACCCAGTCGGGTGACCAGGTGTCGACGACTGACTCCGAGTGGGATCAGGGGATGCAGCAGGTCCTCACGGAGCTCAGTCACAGGGGTATCGGAGATCTCCAGAGAGGACGGCGGACCGGCAGGATGGGGAACGTGCGCCCCAAGTCGTGCCAAAACCCCACAGGTAAGACGGGCGGGTGCGGCGACCAGCGAGTTACGCAGGTGTGGGTGCTCTAAGGCGTTCAGCGACTCGCTGAATGGGGAGCTAGCTGGGGTATCTAAAGAGGGGTTCAGTATCGGGCTTCATTGCCGATTAAGGTTCAAAGCTGATGAGAAGAGACTTTAAAAACTGCTCGGCGAAAAACGTAAGCCCATAACAAATGAAATGTCCAACTGGGCTTGGTTGGTTACTGTCACTCTTTTCTTTGAACCATTTTTCGCATATATGTACATTCAGCGCAGGATATTGTTTCTTACCAAATCAACCTGTCTATCTAAAATTCACAGATACCCGGAGGCTTTCGGCACCTTTCGAAAAGCTTTTCAGTGCGCTGACTCCATCGGGACTGCAAGATCTGCAAGGTCATGACCTCACCTGCCAGAGCTGCCCCGCTACGGCGACAGACAACATAGAGGACGAGCCCGGCTGGGTCATGGTGCCTCGCAGTCTCCCGCAGTCACAGGCGGTAGGTACTTGGGACTCGTCACAGAGGGGCCCTTTCCTGAGCGATACGATCTTTGTATGTATTGATCTCTGTATGATGATTTGTGAGGTGTACGATCTTATTATCAATCTGCGGCATACTGCAGTGATACTGAACTTTGAAAGTTATTCGGAGAACGGAAACTGACTAAGCCGTAAGCGTACGTATATTCATTGTTCCCCGTGTCTTAACTTTATTTTACAAAGGCACCCAGGTCCCTAGCCCCTGACGGAGTCTCCAAGCCTTGACATGCAGGTAATAAACTGACTTCTCTCTATCTTATCAGTCAGATTAATTGGGTCTCCGGGCACCTCAGGGCTAAGTGCAACACATCAAGTGTTACACCAGTATTGATATCATATCATATCATATATTTCGGACAACACCCATAAAATGAATGAAAAGATTTAAGAACCAAGGCCTAATGGGTTGATAAGGGAGTGTCTGATTACACAGAGGAGTTTGCCGGCTGTATGCAAGTGTATCTAGGGGTTAGAAACTTGCAGGCTAGGTGTTAGGTAGGTACCCTTATCATGTAGATTGGTGGTGGTGGAACGATTAGTCCGTGAGTTGCTTGCTTAAACCATGCTAAATTAAGATAGGTACCTAAGGCAAATGTAACCGCGCATGTATTTTGCTCGGACACCCTAACCCGATCGAAAATCCCAAAAACTTATACGCTGTCTAAATTTAGCTGAAGACGCAAGTAGGAGCCTCTGCGTTGTTTCGTGATACAGCAGGAAATTCGGTTACGGAACCCCTGCAGCGGGGAATTTGGCAGCGGAAATCCCGTGCGCTATCGGTAGTCAGCTGGCGGCTGCAGTGACCCTGAGGTCGGACCGGGGAGGGGGGAGGGGGAGGGTGGCAGGGGCAGAGGCCGGTCACAGTGCCACGCGCCGCGGACGGGTCAGCGTATGTGTGAGCGTGTCCTGAGGTAGTAGCTGTGCAGACTGAGAGGTTCCTGGAGAGAAATGTCGATACAGGTGGTGAGTAATATGTCTAGTATCCATAACATTGCGAATAATGTTGTGCATACAGTATGTCTAGTGCCTAGCCCCACAGTAGTGCGGCATGATAATGTGACAGACTAGGATCAGGATGAGCGTGCTAGACCAGATTCATACGCTGTTGCCTCAGATCTACCTCCATAATATTCACAGAAATGCACGGAAGTCACTCTTGGCTTCACCCCGAATGCCTTATTCCCATTTTTGCTAAGAACTTGAGACGAAAGAAAGCCATGGGATTGGGAGTAGTGCCTACCTAAGTTCATTTCAGTGTTTAAGATGAACGCTGTTTTTTTTTTTTTTGCATTTCTATCCTGCTCAAACTTATCGGTGAACGGTGGTCTATCAATGGCATACATCGCGCCAAAAGGACGATACGTATCGCGCCATTCTCAATATGATGTAGCTCGCTGAACACAGTCCTTTCTTTCCCAGGAGTTGGATGATGGCTCTGGAGCTGCCAGAGTTCGTTTCTCGGCTTCTGCTACGAACGGATCGCCGCCGGGTGCGGAGCCGGTGGGCACGTCTCCTGCTACCTCCGGAGGGCCACTGCTGCGTCCATCCTCCTCTTCAGCTTCCCTAACAGCACCCACGTCACCCTCTTCACCAGCCGAGCCGCCGCTCTGGTGCCGACTGCCCTCCGTTATCAACAGCGGCGTCCTCGACAGCCTCAGCAGCGACCAGAGGAAGCTGCGAGAGGCTCTGTTCGAGATCATCAGTAAAGAGGAGTCGTATCACAGCTCCCTTCAGCTATTAGAGCGTCATTTCCAGGAGCCACTTCGAGCGCTAAGCCAGAAGCCACCATCGCCGAAACAGAACGGTCAAAACGGGCAGAAAGCACGGCAGTGCACCTTCAGTGAGACCGAGTATCGCGAGCTGTTTCAAAACGTTGACGAAGTGCGCCGGTGTTCAGATGACTTTCTGACTGACCTGTACCAAATACCCATGGACGATCTCTCGGGCCTCTGTGACATTGTGCACGAACACGCCAAGCACAACTTCTACCCGTACAAGGTCTACTGTGCGCACAAGTGGCACCAGGACCGTTGTCTTCAGCAGCTAACCGAGCGGAGCTCACCGCTCGCCGCGCTGCTCTCCCGCCTGGAGATGTCCCCAGAGGTGCGCGGCCTGGGTCTGGCGGCGCTCCTCCACCTGCCCGTGCAGCACGTGCAGAGGCTGCCCATGATGATGGAAGCTGTGCTGAAGAGGATGCCACCCGATCACCCGGAAAGACAGAGCTGTGAGGAGGCGCACCGGGCGCTCACTAAGCTCGTCAAGGATTGTGACGAGGACGCTGCCCGGGAAGAGGAGAGATTGGTGAGTAAAAATCGACTTTCTGCTAAGAATGACCGTGTTATGCATAAAGCATCTAGCTGATAGTGTGTGTGCTTCTTTATGTTTCTCACAAAGTTAGTATTACTCCTCAGACATCTCTGACCTCCGTCCCCCGTCCTCTCGCTGGGTTTCAGGAGGCGGAGGAGAGTGGCACGGTCGAGCCGGAAAGGGCCGCGAAGGGCCGCCTGTCGTGGCGGCGGAGGGGCGTGCGTCGCCACAGTGCAGATGTGGGGTCGCTGAAAAGGGCACCAAGCTCATGAGGGGGGCCCGTATCCGGTGGATAAGGTCCTACTCCGAGGAACTGATTGTCAGGTCAGATAGTCAGGCAGACTGTGATAGGAGTCATTTTGATAGAAGATAGAGCGACAGAACGGCTAGGGTATTCGAAGCGTAGGAAGATCCTCACCCCTGGCTACCAGATCGGTTACGCCCATGATAAGCATATTCATTAAATCAACTGACAGCTGCGTTGAGACAGCACTTAACGTCATTTAGTGTCGTTTTCGAGCACAATTCAGCCTATCCGTAACAGTGGTCAGTATGTAATTGTTCAGGTCTGAGTGTGGCGTCAAAACCGTGACGTAGTGCATAATTTACTGGGCGTTTTCACTGCCTCACTCGATCATAATTGTCATTGGAACTAGCTGGCTACATGATTAGAAAGGGTTTGGTGATTGTGATATGTCTCATGTTCATGTGCTTTCAACTGTGACTTAGTATGACAGTGTACGTACGTTGAAATGTGAATAAAAATCTAGCAAAGTCATTTTCAGTCAGCATTCAGTCGTTCATCATTTCCTCAGGGATAAACGGTAAACAGACAGTCAAGTAACTACTTCGTTAAACAAAGGTCACACGAAAAGATATTCGGCGTAAACCAGCAAACTCAGTTGTCAGCAAAGATGAAACGAAGCTAACGGAACTGTGACTTAGCCTAGCACCATGTTTCAACTGTGGATTGTGTAATGCGGGGGTAAGGGGTTGCAACTGCAGCGGAAGTGCAAGTCTCCGTCCGGTCTTGCACTTCGCGGCGGCATGCGACTCGACATCTGCGCAACTCAGGCGATCGTGGCAAGTGCTGGAGCAGACGGAGTCATTTCCTCTTCACAACTGCGACCTATCTTCGCATGGAATGAGAACGAGACGTTGCGAAAGCCCAGCAAAGCATGAAAACTGTAATCGAAGGCTTGTGAATGAACAAGTCTATCGCATCTTCATTCTTCAACACAAAAGCTTAACCCTCGCCCGGCGAGGGGGGGTTGATGCAGCCCCCCCCCCCTAAGGTTTTTCGCAAATAACGTTAAAACGGCGGCGCGTAGCGAATTTGGCATACCCTCTGGGTCAACCTTTTGGCACCTTCCCTGAAAATTTCAGGTCTCTGCCGTTTCAGGTCAGATCACCAGGTCAGAAAAACCGGTACAAGGTCATGGTCAAATTTCAATTTTCTTTATGCACCTGTTCAACTCACAGTTTTGAACTGATTTCCTTCAAACTTTCAGGATGTCCTAAGTTCACTGAGTTGTTAAC